>NC_138770.1:14273586-14525586 GCF_965119305.1 Pelophylax lessonae
AACCCTCCTGCGGAGCCATTGTGTTCTCCTGGTGCTGCCCCTGCCAGGAAAACACAGTGATTATTGCTAGTGGCTACAAGAGATGCTAGCGATAAGTGTGTGTAAAATCTGACAGACTGGTTGTACGTTGTCCTCCAGGTGATCGACCAATCAACTTGGGTACCTTCAGCCTGGCCATACACAGTTTAAATCTGCATCTCAAATGAAGCAATCCCATTTACATATAACACTCCATAAAGGAGAATTGAGGGGCTTATCAGGTCTGCGTCAAAAATTAACAGCCACACCCAATCAGACAGCTCGTGTTAAAAGGGACCTGAAAAGCAATCTGCATGGCTTGCTTTTCCAAGCATTGGCTAGTTTAGTGAGCCTGGACTAATAACAGTCACTGTAATGCTACCCATACTGCTGTCCTTTTAACATGGTGACAAAAGTTGATACCTATGCTACATGTGTGTAAAGTTACTTGCACCCTGCTAAATGGACAGCAATAAGGTTGTAAATACAGTGACTGCCTGTCCCCCCTGATGGCGGCCCTGGGTGTGTCATGAAAGGCCAATTGAGAAAATGGCTATATCATGTAGAGGAAATCACCAGTGTGGGGCAACCTATGTCATGGAGGTAGATTTGGACATCGATGTATATGTATCACCAGAAATGGAATTCTTTGTTCTACAATATCTCAAAGACGACCTAGCATGTTATTTGAAGACTGTACTATTTTGGACATACTTGGACTCAAACATACACTGCTCTTTCCACAGCTCCTCCTCCTCTGGGGGTATGATAAAGTTTATACGCATCTTCACCAAAAGCACAAGATGATGTGTCGTCTCCGGATGAGGCTGCAGCGGAGATTTCAGTTTCTGCCTGAGATAGTGGATCTGCAGCGGGCCTGGAGTGATGCCAAAAGGCGCTCACCCAGGCTCCTGCTAAAGGCTGTGGAGCAAATCTCCGGTAAGTAAAAATATACATTACATGTGACCAGATAGGTTACAATTTTTTGGGTAGGTGGACATGTGTTTAGCTATGCAACAACACTAATACCAACACCCCCCCCCCCCCTCCCTCTCGCTCCTACCTTTCCTACCTCCATCAAGTGTCTCTTCACAACCTTTAATACTACTATGTACATTCGTATTTTTTATGTTTTTTTTTTTCTTCTGCTTCTAGCCAAAGCGGACGGACGGCACCCTCTTGTGCTTTTGGTGAAGAAGGGGAGGAGGAGGACGGCCACACTCCAATATGCAGTCCGAGGCAGCGAGCCATTTGAGCAGCTGAAAATTGTGGATCGTAAGTAGAAAATAAAAATGTTAGAAATTTCTAATCTCTAATCACATTTTACAGAGCCCCCTTTACATCGGAGTCTCCAGACTTACTACACTGTAAGAGGGAAGTGTGAAGACTCTGATATAAGGAGAGTTTGGGAACCATTATTTGAGGGGGGAAGCTGGGGACTCTGGTGTAAAAGGGAACTCTGTGTTCCCCAAAGCTCCCCCATACATCTGAGCTTACAGAGACCCTCTTACACTTCCCTTCCTCAGTCCACCACAGTCAAGGGCACAACAAGTCCCACTGCAGAAGGCTACCTGCTTGGACTTGTAATCCTCTCTGTAGGGGAATGAGGAAATACTGCCTGCTATGCTAAGACTTGTAGTGCCCTCTGTTAGGGACTAAGGATTCCTCAGTCCTCAACATTCTAGGGCACTATAAGTCTCAGCATAGTGGGCTGTCATACCTCAGTCCCTCACAGCTCGGGTCAAAAACAACACAGTTAAACATCTAAAGGACAACTCCAAACAAAACTACCAATAATGGACAGAGTCCATATGCTCTATAATGTCAAAGACCCGCTACCACTCACCTTCCACCTCTGGTGCTGTCATTGTGTAGGGCAAAGGGCTCCATCTACACCATGTTTGGCTTTCAGGTCAGATAGGCAGGACTTGCTCAGCTCCACTCTCTTCCTTGGCAATTGACTCTGGCGTCATTGTGGATCTTTCCTCCTCTAGAAAACCCCCAGGGGCCCTCTCCTTGTCCCCCAGCCACCCAGGGCCTTCTTCTCCTCCTCCTCCACCAACCATTTTCAGACTCTTCCAACTTCCCTGGGGCTACTCAACCACTTTGCATAGTGGACACAACAAATCTATGACCAGCCTGCAAAATATCAAGTCTGGGCCTGGTTACCTGTATGTTCCGGGTCCAGGGCGGAGCTCTCCTCCCAGAGCAACAACTGATGATAGCAGAGTGAGTTGACCGGCCAGTCACTTCCTACTGGTGCAGGTACACACCTACCGATTCCTCCACATCTTAGGATAACATGATCAGACGGCCAATCCCCAGGCAGAGAAGGAGGAGTAAGTGTCAGCGGACAACAGACACCTGGCAGACGCAGTGAAGGGACTGCAGCACACTGCTGCAACTTTTTGATCCGAGGATTGAAAGCAATCTTTTACTTGGGAGATTTCCCTGGCTGCGCCCTTCGAAATGTTGGTGCTCCGCCACTGGCCGCAAGGCCCCTGTAGGTGCGAGGCCTTAGGCGCCCGCTTAATTTGCATGGTGCCCTCCTGTTTTAAAACATGGTCAATGCATCTCATTGGTGTAAGTGCACTTCTATGTTCTGAATTGTAGGGGCATTGAGTATGGTGCTAGCATGATGAGAGGTTACTGCCTATTTGTGTCCATAAATAATATATAATGGTTTTCTTTTATTTTAGAAACCAGTGATCAGGATGTTGCGGCTCAGCCTTCTCAGGCCCCCTGTAAGTAATGTGGATGTGCTGGTGTGTTGTGTATTAGGTCGAACTTGGAGGAATGATTGTTTGTTTTGTTTTCTTTTGTGGTTGATGTAACTTCAGCAAGAGAGGAGCCTCAGGCAGGGCCAAGTCGCCTGGATCCGGGCCAGGAACAAACTGTTGGCCAAGAAGAGGCCAATTGGTCCGACTCGGATGAGGACCTGGGCTCTCCTCAAAGGGGAAGTAAGTATTCTACATGTGTTTGTGTGTTCAATGTGTCCTGGTAAATATAAGGGCTGTAATATATATATTTTGACATTGGGGTTTTGTAGCAGCTGACATTGAGGATGTTTGTTGTGGAGGACTGGGGAAGAGGGGCCACTGCTTACCCAGTCCACTGTAACTACTACCTTCAATGTTTCCAGACTACTTTCTGTGTGCCTTTATCAAATAGCTTTTGTTCAAGGATTGTATTTGTGTCTTTGTGTTTCTAGGAGATACAACGCCATCCCCCCATGAAGGGACACCATCCCCCCATGTAGGGTCTCCCCCATCCTCCCCCACTCCAGGCTCCCCTGAACTAGTCTGTAAGTACCTAAAATTAGATTCTCACATGAATTGTGTGTGCTAGGATGATGTGTATCTAGGATAATCTAAGTTGGAGTCAAAGCAAGTGTAGTTTTGCTATATGTGACAGGAAGGTTGGTCATGAAACACTCTTGCTTAACCTTCATGTTTGAAAGGTGGTTTTGGGGAGCTTTACAGGACATGTTATCTTTTGTAAGTTATCTCAAGCCACCCTATTCTAAATTGGTGTTAGTTTCTCTACATTGGAAATGGTGTGCTTTGTACTTGTAAATTTTTAGGGGACATTGTAATTTAATCATGTCCTGATTTAGTCAACACTGAAAATGTGTGTTTGTCAATCTTTCATAAATACTCTTCCTCGGTAATGTACCACATTCCAGTTCACAATTTGTGTTCTTTTTGTGCAGTTTCTCCAGAGCCAGCCACGCCATCCACTTCAGGGGCCCCAAAAAAACCTGATGATGGTAAGTTGTGTGCTTTTCCAGTAATGTGTCTACTTAGTAAGTGGAGAAATGCTAACTGTGTATGTCCCCGCTCAGGCTTCAAGTTGTTCTAAAGGCAGCGGGTTCTTTATGTGAATGCATTCTATGCATTAGTATTCCAAGTGATAGGTGTGCATATTCCCCCTAAGACTTACTGGGACCATTTTTTACGGTCCAAATTTTTGCACTAATACTTGTCTGGAACAGACTCCCCCTCCTCCTTAACTGAGGTGACAGCATGCCAATATTGCCTCCTGATGCTGTCACTCCTAATCATTGAGACCATTGGAAGGGAGGGGGGCAAGGCTGGCTCACAGCCTAGTGCCTGAACAGGCACAGGGTGCTTGGCTTCATCTCATGTGCCTCCATAGCAAGCTGCCTGCTGTGGGGTCAAACAACAGGAGGGAGGTGCCTAGAGGTGTGTACAGGGGCCATGTAAAAAGGAGGATTGTTATTTCTCTTGTCCCCAAAAACCTAGAGAGTGTAAGTCTAACCTGATTAGTTTTCCGCAGCCCTCCCAAAATGATATGTTTCCAACACTTAGAACAGGCAGGGCTGAGGCACCAAAAACATCAGAAAAACACAATCAGCACAAAAGCAGGGAGTACGTATCCTTAACGCTACAAGCTTCACCCAGAAGAATGACGCTTGCACTGTACAAATCTGCATCACCACCATATCAATGTCTAAATAAAACTTTCAGGGAAATGTGGAGGGGTAATGAGTGGGTGTTAGAGCGTTTTCATGACTGCGTAACCTACAGTTAGCGTGAGTCCATTTGTTGATAAACTTTTTCTTCTCTCTTAACACAGCTGGGATGGCGGAAAGGAGATCAGGGGAGCAGACACATCTGCTCCGTCCAGAACTGGCCCTCAAAATTCCTAAGGGTGAGTCTCTACTATGTGTCAGGTTCAATCTATAGACAGTAAGAGTGAGAGAGAACGCTCCACAGATTCCAATGGTGATAGAGATAAATGTGTGCACATGTATCGTGTTGACCAATTGAACCCAAAACACCTTACATTCTTCAAAATGATTGCTTGTGTTTACATGCAGAAAAGCATTTTACTTAGCTTTGGTGGAACTGCTACTAACATTCCAAGCCATCTTATGTAACCTTTTGAACAATTTGCTGTGAAAGTTTGAGTTTAAGGTTTACAACAGCAATTTAGCATATTTGCTTCAGAGTGTTGATAAAAGCCAACCAATAGACTCCTAAGCATATTTGTTGAGGCACATTAATTACAATCCTTGTTTGGATCATTTTGCCTAAAACTAATTGTCATGTTTTTTTCTACCCAGGGCACACCCACCTCTCCTACGAGGTCCTCCTGGATTATATGAGGTGGTGCGGAGACCGAATTCTATATTTGGAACACCTTTGTGGCGTGGATCCAGACCCTAAGGAGCCATTCGTTAGGAATGTCACACCTTTAAAAAGATCCTAGTATTTTTTTTTTGTGGTTTGTTTACTTATGTTGCACGTTGCAACACAAAGAAATGTCACATTTGTAATTGTTGCCCATTATAAACAAAAATCTAACAAAAAAATCAAAAACAGTTTAAAAAAAAACCCTTTTTTTGGGACCCAAAAAAAAAAAAAAAAAAAAAAAGCCTTGTTTTTGGCAACCAAAAAAAATATAAAAATTTATAAAAAACCCTTTTTTTGGGACCCAAAAAAAAAAAAAAACAAAAAAAGCCTTGTTTTTGGCAACCAAAAAAAATATAAAAATTTATAAAAAACCCTTTTTTTGGGGACCCAAAAAAAAAAAAAAAACAAAAAAAGCCTTGTTTTTGGCAACCAAAAAAAATATAAAAATTTATAAAAAACCCTTTTTTTGGGGACCCAAAAAAAAAAAAAAAACAAAAAAAGCCTTGTTTTTGGCAACCAAAAAAAATATAAAAATTTATAAAAAACCCTTTTTTTGGGGACCCAAAAAAAAAAAAAAAAAAAAAAGCCTTGTTTTTGGCAACCAAAAAAAATATAAAAATTTATAAAAAACCCTTTTTTTGGGGACCCAAAAAAAAAAAAAAAACAAAAAAAGCCTTGTTTTTGGCAACCAAAAAAAATATAAAAATTTATAAAAAACCCTTTTTTTGGGGACCCAAAAAAAAAAAAAAACAAAAAAAGCCTTGTTTTTGGCAACCAAAAAAAATATAAAAATTTATAAAAAACCCTTTTTTTGGGAACCAAAAAAACCAAAAAAAAAAAAAAAAAGCCTTGTTTTTGGCAACCAAAAAAAAAATGTTTACAAAAAAGCCTTGTTGTTTTTATGGCAACGGACAAAACCACAAATGTTTACAAATAAGCCTTGTTGTTTTTATGGCAACCGACAAAACCAAAAATGTTTACAAAAAAGCCTTGTTGTTTTTATGGCAACCGACAAAACCAAAAATGTTTACAAAAAAGCCTTGTTGTTTTTGGTAACAAACTAAACCAAAAATGTTTACAAAAAAGCCTTGTTGTTTTTATGGCAACCGACAAAACCAAAAATGTTTACAAAAAAGCCTTGTTGTTTTTGGTAACAAACTAAACCAAAAATGTTTACAAAAAAGCCTTGTTGTTTTTGGTAACAAACTAAACCAAAAATGTTTACAAAAAAGCCTTGTTGTTTTTGGTAACAAACTAAACCAAAAATGTTTACAAAAAAGCCTTGTTGTTTTTGGTAACAAACTAAACCAAAAATGTTTACAAAAAAGCCTTGTTGTTTTTGGTAACAAACTAAACCACAAATGTTTACAAATAAGCCTTGTTGTTTTTATGGCAACCGACAAAACCAAAAATGTTTACAAATAAGCCTTGTTGTTTTTATGGCAACGGAAAAAACCACAAATGTTTACAAAAAAGAATTGTTTTTGTGAAAACCTTCCAAAAAATGATGTCAAAACATAAAAAATGTTTAAAATGTTTATCTAAATTAAATTTAAGTATGTTGCTCTTTGCAACACAAATGTTACATTGGCAATTTAGTTCATTCTATTATATATTGTAATATATTTTTTGTACGCTACAGTTGGTAGACACCCACATGTGTTATTAAAACATTTATTTTATTACCCAAGTTTTCTTTTTGGTGTACACATCGAATGTCTTTTGTGTTGTATTTGTTTACTTGAGTGGTGTGGTCTGTAATTGTTAGTATGTTGGCTTTGGTTTATGTTAGCCTTGAGACTTGTTTTGAAGCTACATTTGAAGGGAGACCTTTTCTTGGGTCGTTATGTGAACATTGAGTTATCTAAATTTACATGAAATCATATGTTTGGAGATCGAGAAGCACGTGTGTATAAATGCCTACATTAACCAGGGCCATTACTTGGCCACCAACACTCCTAAAAAACCAAAGAGCAAACACAAACTAATCATTTTGCATAAAATTTTATTTCATCCCCAAAAAAAGCACTATAAGAAATCATATTGTGCCACCCTCAAATTTAAAAAAAAAATGGCCCCACAAATTGGCCAATGTAACAATCATTAACAAAACCAAAAAAAAAAAAAAAAAAGAAATTAAGTTGGTGGTGGTGGTGGTGACTGAAGCAGTGTGGTGAGCAATGGAAAGGTTCCTGCCATCAAATGGTGGGCCAATAGTCCCATCTGCTCTGGGGTTAGCCTTAGAGTTCTGGTAAAGTGGCCCATTAGAATCAGATCTTGTGTCTGAGGCTGCTGCTGATGCAGGGTGTTGAACCCTGGAAATGTCCCAGACTGAAGATCTTGTGCCAATAGTCCCATCTGCTCTGTGCTCAGCCTAAGAATTTGGGTAACGTGTGCCATTACCATGAGATGGGATCGTTGCTGCTCCAAGGCTATTTGATGCTGCTGGTGGTGCAAGGGTTGTGAAGATGTGTGGGGAGTGGTGGTTGATTGGTTGTTGTGGTCCACGGTGCGGGGGCAAACGACATGTCGCATTGGTGACAAAAAAGAAGAACGGCCTGGGGAGGAGTGAAGTGATAAAGGTGTGGAGGGAATGTAGTCAGGTGGAAGGGGTACTGTGGAACCAGTGCGCATTGAGGTTGTGCAGGAGGATTGCTCATTGAGGGGTGTGGGAGTCCGAACGGAGTGTGAAGTGCTAGGAGTGGCTACAGGAGGAATTGTCCCATCCCCAGCTGCCTGACAAGTGGCCAACACTGGCATTACCCTCCCACTACCACAACCTGCAGTGGCAGGTGAGTGAGATGTTTGGGAGGGCTCTGCCAATGGGGCATCTTCAGATCCAAACAGGCATTGGCGTGTGGCCAGCACCTGAGTGTCAACACTTTGCCGATCCCGTTGATGCTGGTCTGCTAAACTTACCAAGCTGTTACGCATATCCTGTTGAACCTGTAACATATCCTGGTGAACCTGTACCATTGTTGCTACAGATTCCTGTATGAGCCCGAGCAGACGTACTGCCTCAGTAGATTGCTGAGTACGCCTCCTTAACTCATTTTGGACCTGATACTCATCAAGCAGCCTCTCGGCTACATCCAGCATAGATGGACGAAGTTGGGTAGGTGACAATCCCTCTGCATCTAAGGCTACCTGAAAGCAGAAGAAATAGACCAAATCATTATCAAACATCATGACTAAATATTTCAGATTAGTTTGACAACTTAACACCCCAAGCAGAACGTTGAAAAGTTTGATGTGCTTCTAATGAGTACTTGTTCATTGTAAGATTATCCAAGCTAGCAACACTTCTGATAATGGGTACATATTATATTGGTAGGACTAATATGACAAAGGCAAAAAAGATTCAACATGAAGGTGTTCCCAATTAACCCTGGTGTGGTAGGTTGTTTATGCTTTTGGTAAATCTGTTACTACACCAATGACTTTATACATCTACGTATGTTGTCTAAAATCTTGCCATCAATCGGCTAGAGGACAACCCAACCAAACGATACCCATGAATTTGGACCTGGAAAATCAAAGACGGGCCGGACTTTAAAGATCCTGGATGTTTTTGGAACATTAGTGGCACACCAAATTATAACATAATTCCCTGATGTTCAAGATAGAACTCTTGTTGTGCTGGTGCATCGTCAGAATGTCATAGCACTAATTTAACACACACAATGTAAGCCACATCTAGTCCAAAATCAATGCTACCATTGAAATGTTACATGTGCACCTTGTTCCCTTATATCACATACCACAGCACTGGATGCAGAATCGTCGCCAGCTCCTGATCCAACTCCAGCTGCAACGTCAAGAGGGGCCTGATGTTCTTTTAAAAAAAAAAAAAAAAAACATGTTTAGTACATAACCTTAGTCAGTAATGATTATGGCCAGATTGCCCTCCTAGCTTCATGAATGAAGCATTGAGGCCAAACATTCAAAAGTGCTTTCCTGGGCTCATAGGACACTTGCTAAACCCTCCCAAAGGTTAAGAAGGCTTGGTCTGCCTACTAATGACGGCACCCATTAATGCTGTCAACTGTGTTTTGCAGGGTAAACATCTAAAAGGCAACACTCTTTCCTAAGAAAAAACATGTGTGTTAATGGGGTTAATAAGATTCAAAAAAACATTATTTGACTAGACATACCAACACCTTCCTCCAGGCCTAGCTGCACTGGGTGTGTTCCCTGCTGCGGATCTTCTGTAAAGGACATAGCAATATGAGCTATCTTGGCCAAAAAAAAACATCTACATTGTTTGGCACAGTATGATATTGGACCTACCAGGAGGAGGGTCAGCACTGATGTCAACACCTGTGAGTCCGTCTGGTTCGCCAAGCTGCATGGGCTGTGGAGGGGCTGAGATCCGTGCTACAGATGAACAAATTGCAGGTTGGGGAAAACAAAAAAAGGACAATTGGAAGGGCAAGTATCACATTCTCTTAATGTCACACATAGGATAGTAGTTAATCTTTTCCAAACAACTCACACAATTGACATCCAAGATAATATCCTACCTCGGTGCAAAGCATCCGAATCTAAGTCCTCTCTGGGAAAGATGGTATCGGGTCCTATGATGTTCAAGAAAGGTAATTGATAATCCCAGAGAGAACTTCGTGCACGTTCATCCAGCCGACCTTGACGGTCATAAAGACCCTCCGCAGCCCATGCAATTAGCTTCTTCCGAACGGACCCACAGATGTCGTTGACCTTCTTCCGCACACTGTCACGGTGGCGAGGTGCTTCACCCAGTGCATTTACAGCATCCCGGATTTCATCCCACAATCTGTTCTTCTCTGTTACTGAGTAAGACGCGGCCCTGGTCCCATGTATCGCCTGATATCTGGCCATATAGGCGTGGACCAGGGCACAGCACTGATTGTGGGTGAAACGGGGAAGCCGGGTTAATGTGGACAAGCTGACTCTGGTGGACGGACCCGCTCCAGGACTACTGTCAGAAGAGCCAGCTTGTCCACTTGGTGTGTTAACACCTCCCCCGGCTTCCTCCTCCGGGATGGGGATGGTGGACTCCCTCATGGATACAGCTGGAGCCTCCCTCACACCAGAGCCAGACGATCTGCCCACCCTGCCCCCCCTGCCCCCCCTGGCCCCCCTGGCCCCCCTGGCCCCCCTGGCCCTTCTCATCCTTCCAGTGGGTGGGGCCATGGGAGCACGAGGTGGGCAGAGAATCTGGCTGTCCAGCAGCAGCAAAGAGCCCCAAACTCCTAAATCTGAAATGACAAAAGAGAAAACAGAAAAAACAGGATTTGCAGATTGCTCTTCATATACAGTATAATTAGTGAACAGTTACAGAACACACTTACCTAATGGCACAAACAGACTTGGTCGTGGTGGTGGTGGTAGTAGTGGGCAAAGAGCAGAAGAGGCTGCAAAGAAAAGGAAAAAAAAAAAACACATAAGAAAACGCATATGGGTACAAATCACACGAGGCCCTCCAAACACTTACCTAATGGCACAAACACGGTGGTGGTGGTGGTGGTGGCAAAAAAAGCAGAAGAGGTTGCAAAGAAATGTACAAAAAAAACACATAAGAAAACGCATAGGGGTACAAATCACACGAGGCCCTCCAAACACTTACCTAATGGCACAAACACAGTGGTGGTGGTGGTGGTGGTGGTGGCAAAGAGCAGAAGAGGCTGCAAAGAAATGTAAAAAAAAAACACATAAGAAAACGCATAGGGGTACAAATCACACGAGGCCCTCCAAACACTTACCTAATGTCACAAACACAGTGGTGGTGGTGGTGGTGGTGGTGGTGGCAAAGAGCAGAAGAGGCTGCAAAGAAATGTAAAAAAAAAACACATAAGAAAACGCATAGGGGTACAAATCACACGAGGCCCTCCAAACACTTACCTAATGTCACAAACACAGTGGTGGTGGTGGTGGTGGTGGTGGTGGTGGTGGTGGCAAAGAGCAGAAGAGGCTGCAAAGAAATGTAAAAAAAAAACACATAAGAAAACGCATAGGGGTACAAATCACACGAGGCCCTCCAAACACTTACCTAATGGCACAAACACAGTAGTGGTGGTGGTGGTGGTGGTGGTGGCAAAGAGCAGAAGAGGCTGCAAAGAAATGTAAAAAAAAAACACATAAGAAAACTCATAGGGGTACAAATCACACGAGGCCCTCCAAACACTTACCTAATGGCACAAACACAGTAGTGGTGGTGGTGGTGGTGGTGGTGGCAAAGAGCAGAAGAGGCTGCAAAGAAATGTAAAAAAAAAACACATAAGAAAACTCATAGGGGTACAAATCACACGAGGCCCTCCAAACACTTACCTAATGGCACAAACACAGTGGTGGTGGTGGTGGTGGTGGTGGCAAAGAGCAGAAGAGGCTGCAAAGAAATGTACAAAAAATACACATAAGAAAACTCATAGGGGTACAAATCACACGAGGCCCTCCAAACACTTACCTAATGGCACAAACACAGTGGTGGTGGTGGTGGTGGTGTTAAAGAGCAGAAGAGGCTGCAAAGAAATGTAAAAAAAAAACACATAAGAAAACGCATAGGGGTACAAATCACACGAGGCCCTCCAAACACTTACCTAATGTCACAAACACAGTGGTGGTGGTGGTGGTGGTGGTGTAATCCTTTATAGGCAAAAGGAGGCTGCAAACATTAAACATACATGAGAAATCGCATGACCTACATACGTGCACATAATAAATTACAGTTATCAGGAAAGCAAAAATGGTGTCTTTGGAAGCTGGGAAGGTAAGGGGGCAGGTTTAGATGCCAAATCTAGACTGCACACCTTTAACAAACATGAGAAAACACATGTCCAAACCACATGCACATGGGGCCAACTGCCAATGATTAAAAGACACTTGAGGGGTTCCCAAGCTATTGTGGGTTGGAGGGGATTCACCATAGACAACTTAAGCACACCCAAGATAAGTACAAATTGTCTCCTTCCTTTTTTTTGGGAGAGAGAGATACAATTGTCTTACCTCCAGATAATGTAGGTTGTGGGTCACAGGGTCTTGCTAGCACATAAGAAACATCGATCTATAACATCCAGCAGCCATATTGGCCATGTGCTCCTTTTATAGCTGGCTCACAGGTGTGATAATTAGCGGCCGTTTCTATATATATCTGCGCATTCGCGAATTTGCGCGTTCAAAATGGAGGACGATATCCCAGACGCATTAGATGGTGCAATGCTGGCATTTATTGGTGCCTTGTTTGAGGAGGCCCTGGCACAGGAGGCAGCAGAAGGTGGGGAAGCTGCAGCAGCAGCAGCAGCAGCACCTTCAGCAGCAGCACCTCCAGTCCGTGTGCCCTTACCTCGCCAGCCACGCATTTTTGCTCCAAGGATCTATTTGGACAAGCTGCGGGATTCTGATGTCAGGAGGAAGTTCCGGCTCGAGCGAGGAACTATTCTACACCTCTACCAGCTCATAGCAGAGAAAATTGACCCGGACACACAGCGCGGCCATGCGGTGCCCGGCATGGCCAGATTGCTGGCCACTTTGTATATTTTAGGGCGTGGCAGCTTCCAAGCCACTTCGGGAAGTATCATGGGCATTAGCCAGCCCACAGTTTCAAGGGTGTTCATGTTGGTCATTAATGCCATAGTGGATATAGTGCCCAATTTTATCCACTGGCCACAGAATGAAAATGAGTGGAATGAAGTCAAGTTGGGTTTCTACCGGCGGGCACACATGCCGCAAATCCTAGGGGCAATCGATGGCACCCACATAGCCATTAGGCCCCCAAGGAGCCACGAAAGTGAATACCGGAACCGCAAGCAGTACCACTCTGTGAACGTCCAATTAGTGTGTGACGCCAAACAGCGCATCATGAGTGTCAACACTGGTCACCCAGGGTCGTGCCATGATTCCAGTATGTTAAGAACAAGTACTCTGTACGAGGTGTTTGAAAGTGGACAAATGCCCGAAGGGTGGCTTATTGGTAAAGTATTTTGTCTTAACAACATAAACTGTAAGATTACATAGACATAGGAATAAGCTACATCGGTGTACACCCTGATTTAAGCAAAGCCTACCTAAAATGGATGTGTTATTAGTTGTCAGGCTGTTCACACACAACCAGATCAGCAGCTTAGCAGCTCACAAAAGAAAGATTTGCAAAGTTGTCTTTGAGTCCAATGAAGGTGGTTAACCAATGTGTAAATGGTGTCCTCTAGCCACCCAAAGAAAACCTACAAATGATTCCAATGGTATTGCCATATCCCCAAAGTACTTTGCATAAGTGAGTCAATATTGGTTTCCTCACTCTAGTTGCAGATATATTCCAGAAGTAAGACCTAGGCTAATGTAATAGGAACAGAATAGGGGCCAAGTTGTAACTTGCAAGAGAAACCCACCACTTTGTGTGTCCTTTTTCCCATTTGTATTAGTGATTTAGGCAGTTAGACAGAGTTGAGATGTTTCATATGATTTTTTGCAAACAGACGAGCAGGTTGTTTAGTAAAATGCCTAATTGTCTCCCATTTTGAGGAGTCATCTAAAGTCACATGATATGAATAACTAATGTATATTTTTCTTATTTTTCAGGGGATGCTGGTTACCCGCAGCTGACGTGGCTGATGGCTCCAATCAGGTACCCCCAGGGCCCAGCAGAGAGGAATTACAACAGGGCCTTGCGGAGAAGCCGGAGTATCATTGAGTTGACCATAGGTCTTCTCAAGTCCCGGTTTCTCTGCTTGGCCCGGCCTGGGGGTGAACTCCTGTACTCTCCTACAAAGGCTTCCAAGATCATCCTGGCGTGCTGCGTGTTGCACAACATGTGCGTTGCCCGGGATGATTCTTGGGAGCTGACGGAGGAGAGGGAGCCAGAGGTCCGTCAGCCGGCGGCCCCCAGGCGGCGGAGCACCGCTGCCGGTATGGCCACCCGGAATACCCTGGTTGCTAGCCACTTTACATGTAAGTACTGTAACCGGTCAAGATAGGGCATGTGTATTAATTAGCTAGTTAGCAGAGGTGCCACTCACAGGGAGACAGAGGGTGATTATCATCTGCCAATGACACTTGCCATTGTAGATAAAGTGTAGTCAACATTGGTAAAATTGTGTTACTTGAGCAAAAACATGCACCTCTAACCATAAACATGTTGGTATTGTGAATAGTGTAAAGGGCTGAGAAGAGCTGGCAGGTGTTTATTTGTGTCTATGCCACCTGTGTAGTTATTGATAACATGAACGGCTGCTTGGTATCTTATGGTGTTGTAATTTTCCAGAACATCAACATCTTGGAATCATGGCACGTACCATGGGAAGCCTGTGGTGATGGGCTGTCTGGCGTCACAGGTGTGTATTCAAATGTTTACATTAATGATTTCTGGTTTGTGTAAGTTGGCATAAAATGTGTTATTTCACTCGTGATGTCGAAATTAAATGAAGTTCAGAATGAAGCAAACAGGCATTAAGATGTGATTTTCATAATGAAATGTCTTATCCTTTGTTTTATTTTTCCAGGAGTGGTACTGCTTGCGGGTGTAGGTGGTAGAAACCCACCTTGATGGACTCCACTCATTTTCTTTTGTGGTCAGTGGATATTTGGTAAGGCACATGGCCAATGACCAACATGAACACCCTGGAACTTCGAAAGTGGCTTGGAAGCTGCCCAGCAACCTTGCCATGCCTGTCCCCTATGAGCTGGTAGAGGTGCAGAATGGATTCTGAACTCTGCCGGAAGTTGTGGAAGACATCAGAATCCCGTAGCCATGGAGCAAAGATCGTGGTCTGGCGCTGTAAAGGCACACGGACTGGAGAGTGACAATATTCTTTTGCTGCATCCCTCCTTCTGCTGTCATTCTCAAATAAATAAATACATTAGAATTGAACATGTGTTTTTTTGTTTTGTGTGGGTGCCTACAGACAAAAGGGCCATCCACACTGTAAGATTTAGAGAAGACTTTATCCTTCCGATTGACATTTTCTATGTAGTGCAAGGGCCTGCCTGATTGCATCCAAATTGAAAGTGTTGAGGTTTGAGCTTCTATTATATGGTTTGGTTAAGTCTACAGGAAAAAGTCTAGACAAATTGTTAGTGTATGGCCCATTAAGCTGCCAAGGCCGGAGTTTTGCACTTTGCATGCTGCTTGTACTGGTGATGTGAGGGGTTGTAATGTAGAGTAGGGATGTGACAGTGTTGTGTTGAGGTGTGAGGCAAATGTAGTGTTGGACTATGAGGGCCTGTGTTGTTGAAATATGGAGAGAGTCCAATATCAGACACCTATGTTTATTGGTCAAGAAATTGTAAGAACCATGGTAAATATGTAAAGAATTGCATCTCGATAAAACTAGGACCACACTCATAAAATCAAAATTGTGTTGTTTCCATTGATGTGCTTGAAATTTGGGTAGGACACCCCCCTCCCCCCCCAAATTCAAGATAGTTTAAAAAAACTGTTTAAAAAAATGAGAGTGAAAAGAGATCCCAAGTGTAGTGATGTGATTTGAACCCATGACGTTGTGAACTGCAGTGAAGTTGCAAAGCACTTAGCTATTGTGCAGAATAAAGCTGTATGGTGGAAAAAATGGAGTGTGTTAAGGCTAAAAAGCACATATAGCTAAAGAACTAAACATTGTATGGAATGTGGGAAGAAGACCATGGTAAAATTGTGAGGTTTCATCTTGCCCTGAAGTAGGGTAGGGGTTTGGTCACTTGCCTTTGGTACTTTCCTTCATAAGATCGATTCGACACACAGACAAGATCAAAAAAACACTTAAAATGGTGTAAGCTTGCAAGCGCTTCTGAGTGTAACATTATTTAGCAATATATATGATGTAATCCGTTCCATTTTAGCAATATAAACAAAAAAAGAAAATAAAAAAAGTAGGTGGAGATGGTAAGCCTCGAACCTACAGCAGAGGGAGATGAATTACAGACATGTGATGTGTGCACTAATCCACTAGCCCACATCGCTATGTGAAACTGCTATAAGCAGGAAGACATAAGTTTGCGAATTGGCGAAGCCGCGATCGTAAGTGAATCCCGCTGACGGCGGAATTCATTATTGCTGTTTTACTCGCCAATTCGCCGCAGCGCCAGTTAATTGATTTGAACGCGGCGAAACTGAAACACGTCATAGATGTTTGAAGCTGCAGTTTCTTTAAATCCGGCCCATAGTTACATAGTTAGTGAGGTTGAAAAAAGACATCAGTCCATCCAGTTCAACCTATGATGTGTGTGTGTGTTTGCTTTTAGCCGTACATTGTATACCCCTGTATGTTGTGGTCTTTAAGGTGTCCATCTAACAGTTTTTTGAAACTATCAATGCTCCCTGCTGATACGACATAAATACATGTAATCCACCACTGATTACTGAATACCAATATTATATTACCAATATACTCCTGACCCCTGCGCTATATACTCTATGTTGTACATTACAGACTTCTGCTCTCTCCCCTCTACCCACTGCTATATACAGTATTTCACAAAAGTAAGTACACCCCTCAACTTTTTGTAAATAGTTTATTCTATCTTTTCATGTGACAACACTGAAGAAATGACACTTTGCTACAATGTAAAGTAGTGAGTGTACAGCTTGTATAACAGTGTAAATTTGCTGTCCCCTCTAAATAACTCAACACACAGCCATTAATGTCTAAACCGCTGGCAACAAAAGTGAGTACACCCCTAAGTGAAAATGTCCAAATTTGGCCCAAAGTGTCAATATTTTGTGTGGCCACCATTATTTTCCCCTCTTGGGCATGGAGTTCACCAGAGCTTCACAGGTTGCCACTGGAGTCCTCTTCCCCTCCTCCATGACGACATCACGGAGCTGGTGGATGTTAGAGACCTTGCGCTCCTCCATCTTCCATTTGAGGATGCCCCACAGATGCTGAATAGGGTTTAGGTCTGGAGACATGCTTGTCCAGTCCATCACCTTTACCCTCAGCTTCTTTAGTAAGGCAGTGGTCATCTTGGAGGTGTGTTTGGTGTCGTTATGCTGGAATATTGCCCTGCAGCCCAGTCTCCGAAGGGAGGGGATCATGCTCTGCTTCAGTATGTCACAGTACATGTTGGCATTCATGGTTTCCTCAATGAACTGTAGCTCCCCAGTGCCGGCAGCACTCATGCAGCCCCAGACCATGACACTCCCACCACCATGCTTGACTGTAGGAAGACACACTTGTCTTTGTACTCCTCACCTGGTTGCCGCCACACACGCTTCACACCATCTGACACCAAATAAGTTTATCTTGGTCTCATCAGAGCACAGGAGATGGTTCCAGTAATCCATGTCCTAAGTCTGCTTGTCTTCAGCAAACTGTTTGTGGGCTCTCTTGTGCATCATCTTTAGAAGAGGCTTCCTTCTGGGATGACAGCCATGCAGAACAATTTTTTTTTAAATTTGAAAATTTTTATTGATTTTTATACATATACAAAACAGACTAACAAGGCAAAAGGAAATGTTTAGGGCACAGAAATGCCAACACATATTAGATCATTATGGTATCTGCTCCCAATCACCCAAAAAAAAAATGGAAAAATGAAGAAGGGGGAGGGAAGCATGCCCCTAAATCAATCTCCCAAAACATTGAGTAAACAATGTTGATACTCATGTTTATCTAGTGTATATCTATGTGCAAAGCACTAATGTGCATACGTGCCACCCACCTAATATTCATCTACCCCCTCAACGGGGTGATGATAAATAAACCAAAAGCAACCTCTTTTTTTTTTTTTTAAAGCCCGTAGCGTGTGCAACACACTCAAAAGACTCCACCCGGTGCATAAAAAAGTGCACACACACAAAGTGAGAACACAACAAAGCACAGGGTGTGCGAAATCGAATGGTCTTCCCTCCGAAGAGGTAGGACCCGAAACCTCAGTCCCCCGGGGCGCAAGACTCCTGACAGGGACACAAGGTACTCATGGTCTATCTGGCCGAAACCAGACAGACCCCGTTCTTCAGGGGGACTGCCGAAACAGCCCCCACCGAGTACTAAGTAGGGCTCCCCCGAAGGGAGACCCCATAGGAGAGGGCGAACTAAGCCAAAAGGCCATATCCGCCCCCTCCCAAGACTTAAGGTAGGGCCCGAAGACCCACACACTCTCGTCGTGCAAATAAAGAAAAAAAGGTGAAAGTGAAGGTGACGGACTCCAAATAAAAAGACAGACAAACAAAAAGGTGGGGAAGGGGAGTGGGGAAAGTGCTTTGGTGCCATGTGAAGAACCAAGGCAGGCCTTCCAGCCGGAATAAAAAATTCCTCTGGTGCAAGCCAAAAGGCCTGTCCCAAGAGGCAGGTGTGAAAAAGGTGTGCATAGTGCAGTGACCAAGGTGCCAAAAGAACTCACAGCGAGCTGCCCCTCACCAGTGAGAAATTAAGGCACCCCTGGGCTGCCACCCCAGGGGCACTTACACTACGGGCTTCTTCAATCTCAGCCCCCGGCCAGACCGAGTGTAGCCTATCCCCACCAGCAGACATCAGAACCTGGACAGCTTAGAGAGAGCTTACCTACAACTGGGGACAGGCTCGCCACAAAAGCCAGATCAAAACCCAGGAGAGAAAGCCCTCCCCTCGCCATCCTGTTCCTCAGCCCATTACATCCAGGAGCAGTTCCACCGGCCCCCCCGAACCGGCTTCCCGCTCCCTTCAAACTGGTTAGGACAGTTCAACCCATTCGAATCAGAAGGCGGCGGGCCCCACATGCTTTCCCAGATGACCTACTTCCCATACCTCAATACTCAGAGCGCTCCGGGTTTCGGTCATACTGGTACTAGCTAAGGCCCATACCAACTGATAAGAACAGATACTACACTTGATCTTAGCCAAAAGGCCGAGAAGCGAAAGCAACCTCTATATCACTTGAGAAACGTGAAAAAATTGCGCATGAATCCAGCCCAAAAAAAAAAAAACGTGGGAAAGAAGGGGCACAGACCCCTATTAAACTCATAGAGATTTTGCAAAGTATAAATCAATATTGTGAATAATCGAATCCCCAGCATAGCAATCCCCCGGAAAAAAAAAAGGAGGTACCATGGAGAGAGAGGGAGGAAGCGGGGGGGAGAGGGGGGAATCCAGACAATAATTCTTATATTGTTGCCGAGCCAATAAAATGCGCCCATGGCAACCATCAAACTCCGGTCTCTTCCTCTGTGTTTTTCAAAGAGGATGTAAGTTCCTCCATCTTATGGATCTCTTTTACTTTAGAGTACCATAGCTCCAGGGTCGGCAGCTGGGTTTGTCTCCACAAAGCAGGTATACATGCCTTTGCAGCATTCAAAAGTCTAAAGCCCCGTACACACGTACTGATCGTTGGCCGAACGATCGGCCGTCTTTTGTCCAGGGCTGTCGTGTCTGTTGAAAACTGCAGAAGACTGCACACGAATTTTGTCGGCCAACAACAGCCGACTGCAGAAGTGATGTCATGTGATCGTTAACTTTCCTTGTCTTTTTTCTTTTCTGAGCATGCCCAGTCTTGCTAATCTGCTGTCTGTCGGCCGAAATCTGTACTGACTGGCGAACAATCGGCCGTTCTGGTGACGGCCAACAAATATTTTAAAGTCTGCACGACCGATTCTGGTCGGCCAAAAATGCGCTGTCGCCTGTCGGAGGCATCATACTAACAAGCCTACAATCGGCCGATCGGTCGGCGGCCGAATATTTACGGCCGACAATCGGTACGTGTGTACGGGGCTTAAGTGTCAGTGATTTTCTGTATCTTTTTTAAGAGCTTTTCGTAAGATGAAGTAGACATAGAGCAGGGTCCCCTTGAACCTCTTCCGCAGTTAACTGTTTAATAACTAAAGCAATTTTTGTCCAAACACCTCTATGGAAGGACATGACCAAAAAATATGCAACATGGTCCCTTCCTCCGATCCACAACGCCAACATCTTTCCGAACTGTTCTCATCCATTTTATGCAACACCTCCGGGACTCTATACCACCTGGGGAGTATTTTATATCCCGTTTCCTGAGTTTTACTATTCATTGAAGACTTATGGACTGTAGCCAAAATTTTATTTACCTGTCTGGGAGTCAGAGATACTGCCAGTTTGCGTTCCCATTGACGTATAAATGGTAACTGATGGCCTTCTTGTTCCTCTGTCAACCATGTATAGAATAAAGATATCAAATGTTTAGGTGGGGTATTTGAAATAACGGAATTTTTGTAAAATCTTACCTGTAAAATTCCTTTCTCTGAGTCCTCCGACAGTCGCCGCCCTCTTCATATTCGTCACAATGGGGTATTAGACTTTGCTCCGAAGGAGTAGCTAGGCAACAGAATATGTTAATATAAAAGTTTTAACACATCCCACCCCCAGGGGGTGGTCCCCTCAGTCAATACCCTCCTACTTCCTGTATCCATACTCCAGTTTCAGTGGAATAGCAGTAGAGAGTACATTCAACCCCAAAAGAGGGGCGGGGGCGGCGACTGTCGGAGGACTCAGAGAAAGGAAATTTACAGGTAAGATTTTACAAAAATTCAGTTTTCTCTTACGTCCTCCGACAGTCGCCGCCCTCTTCATATTTGTCACAATGGGGACGTCCCAAAGCAGTGCAAACATGAGGGGTGGGAAACGCAGCCACGCCCAAGGCAACGCCGTCTCCACAGCAGAGAAAGGAACCTTACCAAAGGAAGGAAACCCTCTGGGCAACAGAAGAAAAAACTTGCTCAACAGAAGCAAAAAATCCCAGGAAAACAAATAACCTAGGGATAACAACATGTATCCCAAACAGCCAAGAAGCCCATACAAGAGGCTCTAAGGAACTGCCGCACTAAGAACCTTGCGGCCAAAGGAAGCATCTGCCGATGCCTGAACATCCACTCTGTAGAATTTTGTGAAGGTGTGAACGGACGACCAAGTCGCCGCCTTACACACCTGGGCCACAGAAGCCCCATGACGACAGGCCCAAGACGTACTCAGAGATCTCGTAGAGTGCGCCTTCACAGGCACAGGGGGAACTCTCCCCTTCAAAGCATAGGCCTGTTCCACAGTCTGTCTGATCCATTTGGCAATGGTAGAGGCCGATGCAGCCAAGCCCATCCGAGGTCCCTCAGGAAGGACAAACAAGGAATCCGACTTGCGGAAAGATTCAGTCGATTTCAGGTAAACCCTAATCGCCCGAACAACATCCAAGGAATGCAGCTTCACCTCCTTCGGATGTTTGGGCTTCGCGCAGAGCGAAGGCAGGACAATATCCTCATTGATGTGAAAATCCGAAACCCTCTTCGGAAGAAAAGAAGGGTTAGGTCGTAAGACCACCTTATCCAGATGAAGGACCAGATACGGAGACTTGCAGGACAAAGCTGCCAGCTCCGAAACCCTGCGAGCCGAAGTGATCGCCACCAAAAAAGCGACTTTCTTGGACAACATGGACAACGAGATCTTCCTGATCTGTTCAAAGGGAGCATGTTGTAGCACGGACAGAACAAGATTCAAGTCCCAAGGAGGTAAAGGTTCCCTCCTAGGAGGGACCAGATGTCGCACCCCTTGAACAAAGGTACTAACCAAAGAGTTAGACGCCACAGGACGTTGAAAAAGAACGGCCAGCGCAGACACCTGACCCTTGACCATAGCCAGCGCCAAACGCTGGTCGACACCCGTCTGAAGGAAGGACAACACCCTAGACACCGAGTAAGTGCGAGGTGAAAACCCCCTGGACTCACACCAGGCAAAATAGGCCTGTGACGAGACCAATCTCGCCCCATTGCATTGGAGGAGCCTGGTTGCCCGCCTGCTGCCTTTGGACTATGGACCAGGCTTTAAAAGACTTTGGCTCCATGGCGATTTGACTGTTTGTGGCATCTGAGCGCTGTTTGGATATGTTGAGCGCTCAGATCCAGGCTATCTGGGGATGGGTTGAATGTAGGGGTTCTGTTCAGTAGACTGGGAGTTATGCATTTTTGTGTCTTTTTGTGTTTCTTTAAACATGTGGCTAATGGAGCCTTGCCTCTCTCCTGGAAGCTAAAACGTATTCCTGTAAACTGTAAGGAACCGGAAGCCAACTCCTAATATGGGCATTACAGGAAGTTCTGAGGAGACGGGAGGTCTATTGACACTCAGAGTAATGTGTATTGAGGGCTCGCTAGGGAACCATTGTTCTGTGTCTGACTGTTGTGTGCATTGATTGCCCCCTGGGGCTTCTGTCTCCTTGCATTGGTCAAAGCTATCTGACCAATCCCTGTTGACTCATTTTCAAGCCCTCATTTGCATATGCTGGAGAGGACCTTGGTGAGGACTGCAAGTGCTTTGCAATTGACCAATGGGAAGGCGGTTGTTGGGGGAGGGATGTTCCAATTTCTGTATAAAAGTGTGCTCTGTTCTTCCAATAAATGTTGTTCCTGTTTTACCCTCATCTCGGAGCTTTGTCTCGTTATTGGGGGAATCTGCTGCAGGGATTGCTATGGTCTTCCATACTCCCTTAGAGAATCACTAAGCTCTTATAAGAGCTTGTATAAGAGCTTGTTCTGCTGCACTCTCTGGGGAAAGAGAGGTTCACCCACAGGAACCTGGGGCCTTGTCGTTGGTCCAGGGTGGGAAGGAGATGCCAAGACCCTAACCAAGCTGCGGCGGTTCGTGGAGTCTGAAGTGCTTACGGTGTCTGGTGGAGTGCTTGGAGCCCTCGGGAAGCACTAGGAGCATCTGTCAACGGAGGTACCTGCTCAGGGGTGCCCTGTTCCGTAACAATTGGTGGCAAGCGACGGGATGGAACCAGCAGTGGAGTACAGATACTCTCTGAGAGAATATGACCGTATGGTGTGGTTACGGCTGAACTTTTTCGGACCCAATCCACTGGAGAGATCCAAGCGGTTCGTGAAGAACTTAGTGCTCGGGACTCTGCTAGACAGGGCAGAGAGAGAGGGCCAGCTGGCACGTTGGGAGGAACTCCAGCGGCAGGTACAGTTAAGGGAAGAGGAGAACCCAGTCTCCATTTCCCAGCGGCAGCCTGATTTATTGGGAATTGGGAGCCCAGTCTCCATCCTCCAGCGGCAGGCTGAGTTACAGGGGGCAGAGGTAGTTGTTCCTACCCCCCAGCAGCAAAGTGATATGCCGGGAAGGCAGTGTGAAGTACAGGGAGAGGAGAGCAGTGTCCTCCCTCCCCAGCGTCAGCGTGATTTTTTGGGAATTGGGAGCCCAGTCTCCATTCCCCAGCGGGAGATACAGCAGGGAATTGGGAGCCCAGTCTCCATTCCCCAGCGGCAGAGTATCCTACAGGGAATAGAGAGCCCAGTCTCCTTTCCCCAGCAGCAGGACTCTGTGTTGGGAGGAGAGACAGTCGGTCTCCCTCCGCAAAGGCTGGAAGTATATTTGGGAGAGGAGCTTGTTACCCCCTCTCCCCACGGACAGTTTGATTCGTTGGGAATTGGGAGCCCAGTCTCCATCCCACAGCAGTCGAGTGAAGTGCAGGGAATTGGGAGCCCAGTCTCCATTCCCCAGCGGCAGGCTGAGTTACAGGGGGCAGACACAGTTGGTCCTGTCCCCCAGCGGCAGATTGAGCTATTGGGAATTGGGAGCCCAGTCTCCATCCCACAGCAGCAGCTTAACATACCAGGGGGAGACAGTAAGCCCCCCAACAGTGCAGATGGGACCATGGTCTCTGCACTCACAGCACAGGGGGTAGGGACAGTCGGTCCTGACCCCCAGCAACAGGGCTGTTTAGCCAAAGGGAAGACAGTCGGTCTTCCCCCACAGCAGCATGGTGGTGTATCTAAAGGGGAGACAGTCGGTCTCCCCCTCCAACAACCCGTCTCCAACCAGGCTACTTCTGTGGTAGCGCTGGCACCAGGGCAGAGTACCGCTGGTCTCTGCCCACTCAGCAACCCACCAAGGCAGTCTACCAGTCCCCCACACAGCCAAGGTGAGGCACCTGGACATGGACAAATTTCTCTTCTACCCAGGTGTAGTAACCAGTTATTTTGGGTGGGCTGTACTGCTGTTTCTGCATTATGGGTGGGCTGCTGGACTAACAAGGGCACTGACCGGCAGGAGGTCAGGTACCCTGTTAGTCTTTTTGGAAAGGGGGAGAGATGTGACGAGACCAATCTCGCCCCATTGCATTGGAGGAGCCTGGTTGCCCGCCTGCTGCCTTTGGACTATGGACCAGGCTTTAAAAGACTTTGGCTCCATGGCGATTTGACTGTTTGTGGCATCTGAGCGCTGTTTGGATATGTTGAGCGCTCAGATCCAGGCTATCTGGGGATGGGTTGAATGTAGGGGTTCTGTTCAGTAGACTGGGAGTTATGCATTTTTGTGTCTTTTTGTGTTTCTTTAAACATGTGGCTAATGGAGCCTTGCCTCTCTCCTGGAAGCTAAAACGTATTCCTGTAAACTGTAAGGAACAGGAAGCCAACTCCTAATATGGGCATTACAGGAAGTTCTGAGGAGACGGGCGGTCTATTGACACTCAGAGTAATGTGTATTGAGGGCTCGCTAGGGAACCATTGTTCTGTGTCTGACTGTTGTGTGCATTGATTGCCCCCTGGGGCTTCTGTCTCCTTGCATTGGTCAAAGCTATCTGACCAATCCCTGTTGACTCATTTTCAAGCCCTCATTTGCATATGCTGGAGAGGACCTTGGTGAGGACTGCAAGTGCTTTGCAATTGACCAATGGGAAGGCGGTTGTTGGGGGAGGGATGTTCCAATTTCTGTATAAAAGTGTGCTCTGTTCTTCCAATAAATGTTGTTCCTGTTTTACCCTCATCTCGGAGCTTTGTCTCGTTATTGGGGGAATCTGCTGCAGGGATTGCTATGGTCTTCCATACTCCCTTAGAGAATCACTAAGCTCTTATAAGAGCTTGTATAAGAGCTTGTTCTGCTGCACTCTCTGGGGAAAGAGAGGTTCACCCACAGGAACCTGGGGCCTTGTCGTTGGTCCAGGGTGGGAAGGAGATGCCAAGACCCTAACCAAGCTGCGGCGGTTCGTGGAGTCTGAAGTGCTTACGGTGTCTGGTGGAGTGCTTGGAGCCCTCGGGAAGCACTAGGAGCATCTGTCAACGGAGGTACCTGCTCAGGGGTTCCCTGTTCCGTAACAAGGCCTTCCAAGTACGGTGATAGACCTTCCCCGAGGAAGACTTCCTCGCGTTAATCAAAGTGTGAATGACCTCCGGAGCGAGACCCCTATCCTTCAGGACCTGGGTTTCAACAGCCAGGCCGTCAAAGCCAGCGACTGTAAAGCAGGATGGAATATCGGTCCTTGAGACAAGAGATCTTCTCGAAGAGGCAGACGCCAAGGAGCGTCGACCGCCAGGTTCACGAGGTCCACGTACCAGGACCGGCGAGGCCAGTCCGGTGCCACAAGAATCACCGTGTGTGGTTCCGAGTTCAACCTGCGAAGGAACCTGGGCAGCAATTGGATCGGCGGGAACGCATACAGCAGCCGATACTGGTGCCACGGGGCCACCAACGCGTCGGACGCGTCTGCCGGAGGATCGCGCGTCCTTGCCACGAACCTTTTTACCTTGTTGTTCAGACGAGACGCGAACAGGTCCACTTCCGGAAGACCCCACTTCGCGCACAACATCTGGAAGACAGCCGGGTGGAGAGACCATTCTCCCTGATCCAGGGTCTGGCGACTCAGATAATCCGCCTGCCAGTTCTCCACCCCCGGAATGTGTACCGCCGATATCGCCGGGACATGAGTCTCGGCCCAAGAAAGAATGCCGGCCAGTTCCCGAGCCGCTCGGGCACTCCTGGTGCCCCCTTGGTGATTGACGTAAGCCACTGCCGTGGCATTGTCCGTTTGCACCCGAACCGGACAGCCGCGCAGCCTGTCCGTCCAACGGTGAAGGCAAAGATTTATCGCACGCAACTCCAGAATGTTGATCGGAAGGGAGGATTCCTCCTCCGGCCAAGTCCCCTGGGCGGACAGAACGCCCAGAACACCACCCCAGCCCGACAGGCTGGCGTCCATGGTGATCACCGTCCATGAAAGAGGACGAAAAGACTTTCCCCCCGACACCGCCGGGGACTGGAGCCACCACAGAAGATCCCTTCTGGTGCGACGGCTCAACGAAACCTCGACATCCAGAGACTGCGGACGCCCGTCCCACTTGGACAGAATCTCCGCTTGGAGACCCCTCGTGTGAAACTGGGCAAAGGGAATTGCCTCGAAAGCCGAGACCATCAGACCCAGACACCGCATGCACTTCCGCAGGGATGAGCACGGAACGTCCCTGAGGGACTGGACTTCTCCCTGAAGAACCCTGATTTTGTCGTCCGGTAGGAAGACCTTCGCTTGGACCGAGTCCAGGATCATTCCCAAATAGGGAAGACGAACCGTCGGGCACAGTGTCGATTTTGGATAATTTATCGTCCAACCAAACTCCTGCAGAGTCTGCACCGTGACGGACAGATCCTTCTCCAGACCCTGGCTGGTCGCAGACCGAACCAGAATGTCGTCCAGATACCCCAGGACAGAGATGCCCTGGGCCCTTAACAAGGCCAGTAGTGGCGCAAGCACCTTGGTGAAAACCCGCGGAGCCGAAGCGAGGCCAAAAGGCATCGCCACAAATTGGTAGTGATCCTCCGCAATGGTGAATCGAAGGTACCTCTGGTGACCCTCGAAAATGGGAATGTGTAGGTACGCATCCTTCAGATCGATGGAGGCCATGAATTCCCCCGGAACCAGGGCAGCCACCACCGACCGCAGAGATTCCATGCGGAACTTGCGAACCCGCACAAAGCGGTTTAGATCCTTCAGGTCCAGAATAGGACGAACCTTGCCCTCCTTCCTGGGTACAGTGAACAGATTTGAATAGAACCCCCGAAACCTGTCCCGATGAGGTATCGGGACCACCACTCCCTGAGCTCTCAGGTCCCGCACCGCCAGGTGCAGATCCCGCAAACGCTCCGGAGACAGTTGAAGATTTGAGGGAAAAAATCTGCTCTCCGGCCGAGAGAGAAACTCGATCTTGTAACCAGAACGAACGATTTCCTGAACCCACCTGTCCCGAACACGGGCCAGCCAAGGTTGTAGAAAACCGAGCAAGCGTCCCCCCACCCCAGAACCGGGTGAGGGCGCCCCTTCAGGCCGCACTGTTGTGGGCAGCGGATCCGGATTGGCCGGACTTCTGCTTACCTGTCCACGGCTTCTTTTGAGAGCCCTGACCTTTGAACGGTTTGCCCTTAAAGTGCGGCCGAAAGGCACGAAAAGACCCCTGAGAGGGCCGAAAGGAAGCATGCTTCTTACCAGGAGTCGACTTAGCCTTCTGGGATTGGGGCAAGAGCGTGCTCTTACCACCCGTGATCCCCTTTATCAGCGTATCCAAGGATTCACCAAAAAGGCGAGAACCGTCATAAGGAAGATTGGCTAAAGTCTTGCGAGAAGATTGGTCCACCGACCAACACTTCAACCAAACCAAACGGCGAGACAACACCGCCACACCGTGTACACGTGCGGCCAACGGGACCATATCCAAGTCCGCATCGCACAAATACATGACACCCTGATGGATTTGATCCACCATGTCCAATGTCGCCTGCGGGGCTGAGTCAGCCACCAAAACTCGTCTAAGCACCTGCGTCCAACTCGCGACCGCCTGGGCCGCCATAAGGGAAGCAAACAGAGCTTTCAACATAGAACCCATAATAGAATAGGTATGACGGGCAAGAGACTCCAGCCTCTTGTCCATGGCATCCCGGAACACCGGGGTATCCTCAGCAGGAATCGCAGTGGACTTATTCAAAACCGCGATCGCGTGATCCACCGGAGGTGGTACACACCAACGCTCGTCAGTAGCGGGCGTGAAAGGATAACGCAATTTGAACCTACTGGGTACAGCAAAAGGCTTGCGGATATTACGCCATTGTTCTTTAACAGCGTTTTGAAAATCATCCGTGCAGGGAAAAACCTGCGATGTTTTGCGCCGTCTCTTTGTCCCATAAGCTGCAAGCGCAGCGTATGCTTAATAGAAGCAACCATTTCATCCATGAGTGCAAGCTCTTCAGACGAGCCAGGGGGAGAATCATCCACCCCTTCAACCTCAGCCTCCACCTCGGACCCCACAAGATCCAGGGAGGAACGGGACCCTGATAAGGAGACCCCGGCCATACCAGCCCCTGCACCATCACCCTCTGAACCAGAGGAAATTGAATCTCTGGACCTTTTTGTGGATTGAGCAGCCACCAGCATTTGCACCTGTGCTGCCAGATTAGCCACAATCGCAGCCAAATCTCCCCCTGGGGGGGAAACAGCAGTCCCCTGACTACCCATCAATGTGGTAGGAAATTTGCCCTCCTGAGAATCCATTGCCCAAAAAGTATTGCTGGCCAAGAAGGGGCTAACTGCCCCTTTAACAAGCGCAGCCCACCGCACACACACACAGCACAATTGAGACCCCCACAGGGAAGACACAGAACCCAGGCAATGGATAAAGGAAGATCAGAAAGGGTAAAAACCTGAAGGAGACCTCGCTGTAGCTGCCGCCTCGATCGTGCACACCAGGAAAGAGGAAGTGATGCAATCAGGGCGCTCTGTTAAAGCCTATGGAAGGCTACAAGAAAATGGCCGCCCGCAGTTAAAACATGCGGCTGGGCGAGTGCAGGCAAAATGGCGTCGTTTGGCGCCGAAACTGCCGCTCCCCCACCACAGTGATGCATGTAACACCACCCATGCAAAAAAACATGGCGGATCGCCGCAGCGATCGCTGTAAAGTGCCCCAACATGGTCAAAAGCATGTCCCACAGCACACAGCCTTCACACATACACAGGCTGACACAGACAGTGCAGCCCAGCCCCCCCTCCTTATAGCCCACAGCATGCAGCCAGAGAGACAGGGACAAACAAATCCACAGTGTGAACACAGGCAGGGTAACACAGTCCCAGACTGACAGCCCTCCCAAAACAGACAGGTCCCCACATAAATACACTTACCTCCACGGATGGCGTGGGGAACCCGCACAGGCGAACAAACCGCTGCACACAAGGCAAGGAGAGTCGCATCCAGGACGCAGCACAATGGTGGGTTAAGAAACCGCACAGCGTCCAGTGAGGTAGCCACCTCACCAAGCATCCCTGCACCGAACAGGGATGGGTCGTTGACTGCGCCAGGAGCGATACCTGACTGAACGCTCGATGGCAGGCGGGGAAGCCACCGACCCACAACCTGCGACCAGGGGGATCAGCCCGAGACCCAGCCCGCACGAATCCTCTTCATCAGAAGAACTAATTAACGCTGAAAAAATAACAGCTAAGTAAAGCAAGAGAAAAAAACTCAAAGAAAATCAAAGAGAAAATAAAAGCTGAGACAAAATGCCCCAGCATAGAGAGATCCAGCTACTCCTGACAAGCTAGACATTGAAACTGGAGTATGGATACAGGAAGTAGGAGGGTATTGACTGAGGGGACCACCCCCTGGGGGTGGGATGTGTTAAAACTTTTATATTAACATATTCTGTTGCCTAGCTACTCCTTCGGAGCAAAGTCTAATACCCCATTGTGACGAATATGAAGAGGGCGGCGACTGTCGGAGGACGTAAGAGAAACATATCTTTTCAAAGAGGGGTTAGGTTACGTGGAACGTACCCCCTTTGCTGATATGTCTTAAGAAAATGTCTCAGTTGATGTATACTGAAATAGTCAAGGTCACTGTCTGGCCATGCTGTTATTTCCTCCTGGGTAGGGATAAGGCCTCTCTGCCACACATTAAATATACGTGTCTTCCCAACCCGTACCAGGCGTTGGATTTTCGCATTCATGCATCCTGGAGGGAATTCCGGGTTGCCCAGTATAGGTATCAACAGGGAAGGGACTGGCGCTATTTTGAAATGCTGTTGAATATGTCGGGTTTCTCTTATTGTCGTCCCTATCGTGGGGTGAGAAAGAATCTTATCCGTGGAAGAGTAAATTGACCACGGTGCTGGGGGAGTCAACTGACCCACCTCTCCGACTTCCAGTCCAACCCAATGTTTATTGGCCGTATTACAATTCCAATCCACTACCCGTGCTAGATGAATGGCCCTGTAATACAGAAATACATCCGGTAGCCCAATCCCACCCCCCCTGTGATTTTGTCAGAGATAGGGTCTGTATTCGGATCCGCGGAGTCCTAAAGGCCCAAATAAAAGAGCGAAACATCGCCCTAATCTGATGGAAGAAAGCAAGGGGGATTGTTATTGGAAGGGTCTGCATTACATACAGAATCCTGGGTAAGATATTCATTTTAAGTGCATTACACCTGCCAAACCAGGTTAAAGTTTAATGCTGCCATATCCTCAGGTCGGCTTTTATCTTCCCTAATAAGGGAAGAAAATTTTTCCTGTATATATCCAGCAGGTCAGCTGTAATTTTGGATCCCCAGGTATTTTAATGAACCCTCAACCCAATGAAACGGGAAGGATGAACGTAATTGGAGATACCCATCGCTGCAGACTTCCTTAGATTGATCTTATAATTGGCTAATGTTCCATATACTCTGAGTGCCTCCAGGATATTTGGAAGTGACACAGTAGGATTGGTGACGAAGAACATAAGGTCATCCGCGAACGCGGCCACCCTGTGCTGTTCGCCACCAACCCACGGCCCAGTAATATCTGGTGATCTACGAATTGAAGCAGGGGCTCAAGAGTTCAAATAAAAATAAGAGGCGATAATGGACACCCCTGCCTAGTCCCATTCAAGACTAAAAAATAATCTGATCTCCACTCATTGGCGCGTACTGCTGCTGAAGGATTGGCATAAAGTGATAAAATATATGTCAACATCTGTGGGCCTAATCCAATATATGACAGGGTGGCCTCGATAAAATTCCAGGCCACCCTGTCAAAAGCTCAGCGTCTGTTGAAAGCAGCACCATACCATTATGTGATTTGTGTGCCGCATAAATAATATCTATTACCCGGGTCGTATTATCCCTTGCCTCACGTGATGCTACAAAACCCACCTGGTCAAAATGTATATCGGGTGGGGGATATAGGGCAAGAGGTAATTTGCGAGTATTTTTGCCATAAGTTTTGTGTCACAGTTTAGGAGCGAGATGGGGCGGTAGCTGCCACATAATAGGGGGTCTTTCCCCTCCTTGAGTATAAGGGTGATATATGCCCTTAGTGAATCTGTAGGCAGCACCGTCCCATCCTGAACTGAATTCATACGACTTAAAAGAGGTTGTATTAGGTATGTCTTAAAGTGTTGATAGTAAGGTAATGTAAGCCCATCTGGTCCAGGTGCTTTATCTGTTTTGGCCTGTGATATATGCAGAACAATTTGATGCAGTGTGTGGCGTATGGTCTGAGCACTGACAGGCTGACCCGCCCACCCCTTCAACCTCTGCTGCAATGCTGGCAGCACTCATACGTCTATTTCCCAAAGACAACCTCTGGATATGACGCTGAGCACGTGTACTCAACTTCTTTGGTCAACCATGGCGAGGCCTGGTCTGTGTAGAACCTGTCCTGTTAAACCCCTGTATGGTCTTGGCCACCATGCTGCAGTTCAGTTTCAGGGTCTTGGCAATCTTCTTATAGCCTAGGCCATCTTTATGTAGAGCAACAATTCTTTTTTCCAGATCTTCAGAGAGTTCTTTGCCATGAGGTGCCATGTTGAACTTCCAGTGACCAGTATGAGAGAGTGAGAGCGATAACACCAAATTTAACACACCTGCTCCCCATTCACACCTGAGACCTTGTAACACTAACGAGTCACATGACACCGGGGAGGGAAAAAGGCTAATTGGGCCCAATTTGGACATTGTCACTTAGGGGTGTACTCACTTTTTGTTGCCAGCGGTTTAGACATTATTGGCTGTGTGTTGTTATTTTAAGGGGACAGCAAATTTACACTGTTATACAAGCTGTACACTCACTACTTTACATTGTAGCAAAGTCTCATTTCTTCAGTGTTGTCACATGAAAAGATATAATGTGAGGGATGTACTTACTTTTGTGACATACTGTATACACATAATATGGGTTCTCTGTTACACCCATTTCCTACCAGCTGGACATTTTATATCTGATGAAAAAATCAAATGAAAATGAAAATACATTTCTTCCCCCAAATCTGTAGACAATAAGTGGGAAATAATAATCCAATCTGTGCGATATCACCGCGCCGTGTAACAATCAGACTTACAATTCAAAAATATGAAATCTATTAAACAGTGTCAGGAAATGAATAAATAGTAATGTGATCGTCCAATAAGAGGATAGAAATGTGTGTCATGTGACACGTGTCATCAGTCAGGGCGAGTCCCACAGATCCCTTCCCCCTCTAGGGATATCGCTCACTCCTCTCCTCCTTCCTCTTCCTCCACGGTATAAATGGGGGGGGGGGAGGGTAGAAAATAACACCCCCTCTAGTGCTCTCCGTCTATCTGCTTTATTCAACATTAAAATCCAAGATGATAGAATTACAAAGCCGGGACTTGAGCAGTGCGGACTAAACAAGCTTCACAATGTGATCCTTCACTCAGATACCCCTTCCCTGGGATGGCCGAGATGGGACGTCCCTGCACAGGCTCCGCCCATATTTTAGATCCCCCCCATATATACCGTGGATTAAGAAGGAGAGGAGGGAAAATATTTCCCACTTATTGGCTACACAGATTTGGGGGAAGAAATTTATTTTCGATTTTTATTTTTTTGGCGCTGCATTTTATCTGTTTTTTTTTTTTATTTGTTTTTGTGTTTAGAGAAAGAAACTTTCTGAATGTAAGCTGCCATTGGGTGAATGTTTCTGTGAATATTTATACACCATTCTTTACACTACATGATTGTACCTATTTATTATTTATTTTATATCATATTTTATATCTGATGATTTGATTGGAGGACAGACTTTTACATGGTGATAATAATGTGATAACTTCCTCCAACTTTGGAACCTTAAACAGAAAGTGATAATGAGGGAGGAGTCAGTAACCCAATGATGGTGGTCTTCAGGATCAGTTCAGTCTTCATCTTGGTTGTTCTCCCCCCATCCTCACTCTCTGACCTCTGGTGGGGCTCAGCCCAGCTGTTATTCATGACTAAATCATGGTCTAAATAAGGAAGTGCGGGACTTTTTGTGTTGGGAAAATGGCAATGAGTGATAGAGGCAGCGGTGGTCGTTGCATTGGGGGCGCAGGGGTGCCGCCCCCCCATCCATGCATCCGGCCCCCTAATGTGCATGCAGGGCACTGGACGCAAGGAGCTCAATGGGTTTTTTTTTTTAAATCACCTGATTAGAACCAGAGGCTCTAATAGGATGATGCAAAGGGTGGTCCCGGGGCGCAAAGCAGTGCGCCCTGAGTCCACCCATTGTGTGACAATAGCGAATGAAAATTTGCTATTGTCACACGGATCCTCCTCCTGGCCAATCGGGAAGCGGGTTTAATACTTGATTCCTGATTGGCCCGCAAGGCCCATGCCATTGGCCGAGGAGGAGGCGGGAGCAGGAGGACTTGAGGAGACACCGCGGCTGCTGCTGTTCCAGGTAGGTGCACTGGTCTCGGGGGCCACACTGCATTGAAGGGGGCACGCACGCTGGTCTCTGCATTGAAGGGGGCACGCACGCTGGCCTCTGCATTAAAGGGGGCACGCACGCTGGTCTCTGCATTAAAGGGGGCATGCACGCTGGTCTCTGCATTGAAGGGGGCATGTACGCTGGTCTCTGCATTGAAGGGGGCATGTACGCTGGTCTCTGCATTGAAGGGGGCATGTACGCTGGTCACTGCATTGAAGGGGGCACGCACGCTGGTCTCTGCATTGAAGGGGGCACGCACGCTGGTCTCTGCATTGAAGGGGGCACACTGGTCACTGTACATTGAAAGGGGGCACGCTGGTCTCTCTGCATTGAAAGGGGGCACGCTGGTCTCTCTGCTTTGAAAGGGGGCACACTGGTCTCTCTGCTTTGAAAGGGGGCATGCTGGTCTCTCTGCATTGAAAGGGGGCACGCTGGATACTGTGCATTGAAAGGGGGCATGCTGGTCACTGCATTGAAAGTGGGCACGCTGGTCTCTCTGCATTGAAAGGGGGCACGCTGGTCTCTCTGCATTGAAAGGGGGCACGCTGGTCACTGCATTGAAAGTGGGCACGCTGGTCTGTCTGCATTGAAAGGGGGCACGCTGGTCTCTCTGCATTGAAAGGGGGCACGCTGGTCTCTGTGCATTGAAAGGGGGCACGCTGGTCTCTGTGCATTGAAAGGGGGCACGCTGGTCTCTCTGCATTGAAAGGGGGCACACTGGTCTCTGTGCATTGAAAGGGGGCACACTATACCTTAATTACTGAAGGCCCCTTTCACACTTTTGTGACCTCAAAGTCACGCAATCTTTTACAGCGTTTTTTGCCGCAAAGCAATGCCTATTACATTTTTCTGTTTGCGCCCCCTCCCCCCCAAAAATTTTGAGCACCAGCCGCCACTGGATAGAGGCGGAGTGGAAACTTGTCCTATAATCTCTCATCACTGTCACTCCTATAAGAGACAGTTGTCATTGTTTCCTCACTCTCTGGCTAATTTCCATGAATAAAGAAATGAACTGGTAGGAGGACCCATTTACTAGTTATCTTGAGGGGGGAATTGTAAGATACTCAGAGACAAAGCTGTCTGATGTGGGCGGAGTTCTTGTTTAGGGGAACCAATCTGCTGATGTCTAGTAATAATCTTTGTATTTCTATTTTAGTAGATGGACGGGAGATGAGGAAAACCTCAGAGGATTGTCTCACTTTGTCTCCAGACTGTAAAGTAGAAGATGAGGACATCACACAGTATAGTCCAGGAGAAAACCCAGCGACCTCAAATGTCCATCCGGCACCACACAGTGTAGATGGACCATCGTATTCCTCTTATCCTGAGGAACCTCAGACTGTGAGGGATGGGGTCGTCCTTACAACAGATAAGAGGTTCTCCTGTACTGAGTGCGGGAAGTGTTTCCGTTTTAAATGCAATCTTAATATGCATAAAAGATTGCACACTGGTGAGAAGCCGTATTCCTGTCCTGAGTGCGGGAAATGTTTTTCATTGAAGTCATATCTTACCACACATCAGAGATCTCACACTGGTGAGAAGCCGTATTCCTGTTCTGAGTGCGGCAAATGTTTTTCATTGAAGTCATATCTTACCGCACATCAGAGATCTCACACTGGTGAGAAGCCGTATTCCTGTTCTGAGTGCGGGAAATGTTTTGCACAGAGGTCCAATCTTTCCACACATCAGAGATTGCACACTGGTGAGAAGCCATATTCCTGTCCTGAGTGCGGGATATGTTTTTCACATAGGTCCGCTCTTTCCACACATCAGAGATTCCACACTGGTGAGGAGCCATATTCCTGTCCTGAGTGCGGGAAATGTTTTTCACAGAGGTCCACTCTTTCCAAACATCTGAGTTCGCACACGGGTGAGAAGCTGTATTCTTGTCCTGAGTGTGGAAAAGGTTTTTCAGAGAAGTCCAGGCTTTCCACACATCAGAGATTGCACACTGGTGAGAAGCCGTATTCCTGTCCTGAGTGCGGAAAATGTTTTTCAGAGAAGTTCAGGCTTTCCACACATCAGAGATTGCACACTGGTGAGAAGCAGTATTCCTGTCCTGAGTGCGGGAAATTTTTTTCAGAGAAGTCCAGTCTTTCCACACATCAGAGATCTCACTCTGGTGAGAAGCCATATTCCTGTCCTGAGTGCGGGAAATGTTTTTCACAGAAGTCCAGTCTTTCCAGACATCAGAGATTGCACACTGGTGAGAAGCCATATTCCTGTCCTGAGTGCGGGAAATGTTTTTCACAGAGGTCCACTCTTTCCACACATCAGAGATTCCACACTGGTGAGAAGCCGTATTCCTGTTCTGAGTGTGGGAAATGTTTTTACGGAAGTCCACTCTTTCCAAGCATCAGAGATTGCACACTGGTGAGAAGCCTTATTCCTGTCCTGAGTGCGGGAAAAGTTTTTCAGTGAAGTCCCATCTTAACTCACATCAGAGATCTCACACGGGGGAGAAACCACTTTCCTGTCCTGAGTGAGGGAATTGTTCTTCACTGAAGTCCTGTCTTCCTGTACATCAGGGGTTCCACACAACCCTGGAGGTGTATTAGTGTCTTCTATATGAATGTTGGTGGACATGTGGGGAAGAAGCACACCCTGATATATACCTCAGATATACTCCATGGCTGATCTTCATCATGTAAGAAACACTTCATAAGGAGATCAGAGATCACCAGAGACATAGATGAAGTGTTGTCCCGTGTTGACCATTGATAGCAGGAGAAAAATAAAAATGGAGTCCTTACCTTTCATTGGCTGAGTGCATTTTGTGCGGGAAGATTTCACAAACACTTACAGATCTGGTTGTTATAAATGTGTTGATGAAATGTGACCCGCATTCCCCCAGTCATGGTGAATTGGGATTTCCTATAATGGTCAGTTCCATCTAGTGGCCCTAATGTGTTTTCCTGACAGATGTCCATGGCAGCATACATTTGGGTAGCCCCGCCCTCATTCCTCCCCCATAAGACCCCACCCCCAAAAATGTTCAGGATAAGCCAATGACTGCATTCCTTTTTTCTCCTCCTCACTTATAGGACCATTTTTGTATGAAGTTTTCCTACCTATTGGAAGTATTAGGACAAGAAAAAAAAAACGAGCGCAAATTCTATTAAGACCCAAATCTAGCAGAAATAACTCTTTAGATGAACCAAATAATCAAAATACGAATCAAGATACGATGCAAGGTCTGACACTCTCTCTATATTTTATGTGGAAAATATGCTAGGACCTAAATAAAGAAAAAACTACCAACTAGTTGACCCAGTTTGATAAAGTGCAAAAAAAATGAAAAAGATTTGGAAACAGTCCTGCATGCTGGAAAATGTATGCTAAAGTGCAAAAGGCGTGTGTTAAAGTGTAAACATATATTGTAAACTAAAATCATATAGTGGTAAGCTTCCACTGACATATATTATGTAAATAATATGTAACAATGTGGTGGTAAAACAAATATACTATTCTGAGGTATAATGTGCAAAAATTCAGTAAATGTGCCTGATTGTTTTAAATAAACTGACCACTAGATGGCAGTTCAATAAAGAACTACATTTTAACCACTTAAGGCCCGGAAGATTTTACCCCCTTCCTGACCAGGCCCTATTTTGCAATTTGGCACTGCGTGACTTTAACGGACAATTGCGCGGTCGTGCGACGCTGTACCCAAATGAAATTGACGTCCCTTTTTTCCCACAAACAGAGCTTTCTTTTAATGGTATTTGATCACCTGTGCGATTTTTACTTTTTGCGCTATAAACAAAAAAAGAGCGACAATTTTGAAAAAATAACAATATTTTTCACATTTTTTTTAAATGAAATTCCCCCAAAAAAAAAAGTAAAAATCAAAATTTTTTAACATTCTAGGTCAATTTGTTTTCTGCTACATATGTTTGGTAAAAAAAATCACAATAAGCGTATTTTGATTGGTTTGCGCAAAAGTTATTGCGTTCACTAACTACAGGAAATATTTCTGTCATTTTTATTGTTTTTTTTTTTTAACGAGTAATGGCGGTGATCTTCGATTTTTTTTTTGCGGGACTGCGACATTGCGGCAGACAGATCGGACCCTTGACTGACATTTATGACACTTTTGGGGGGACCAGTGACATTACTACAGTAATCAGTGCTATACATATGCACTGTTACTGTAAAAATGTCACTGGCAGGGAAGGGGTTAACTTTATTGGTGATGCAGGGGTTAAGTGTGTGCCTAGGGGCGTGCTTCTAACTGTATGGGGGCGTGGCTTGAGATTTAAGCACAGAGACATACGATCCTACATAGCAGGATCCTATGATCTCTGTTCTTACATCAGGGAGAATGACAGACGGCTTTGTTTACATCAGCCGTCTGCCTTTCTCCCTTTCCACTGGGAGATCGCGAGTAGCCGGCGGACATCGGGTCCGCCGGTCACATGCGCGGACTTCTTAGGGAACAAGCGGGGGCGGGAACGCGCCACCGGCGGCGCACGCTCGCCTCCTAGAGGCTCACAGGCTAGTGACGTAGTCCTACGTCACTTTGCCTGTACGGGGCTGACCGCCGCAGTAAATGGTCGTGCGGCTGTCGGCAAGCAGTTAAAGTGACTGAAGTGTATAAAAGCTATGAAATAACTTGTATGAAAAAAATGAATTAATAATAAATTAATAAAAGTGACCAAAATGTGAAAGTGCTAGTGCTAATGTGACCTTACACCAATGTGTCCTAAAAAACACTAAAACCAAAACCTCCATCAAAGTATACAATACAAAAATATATATATAAGAATTGTATCAGCTGTTTATCGAAAAATCAATCCAGTCCCATAATCAGTCCATATAATGCTTAAAACAGATTTTCAAGTGATAAATGTGCAAAACGGTGCCAATATAAATCATAAAGTGCTCTTGGTGTCCACACGTGGAAGTCCCACCATCTGTGTAGGCTTTCTCTCTAAATGGACTCAGCAGAACTCTAGCTGGTAAAACCAGCAATCTCTCTTTTGATAGACTCCACTCTTGATTGTGCATTCAATACCTCCACAGAACTCTATCTGGTAAAATCAGCAATCTCGCTTGATTATATCATCCATCAGGAATAACGCTCCCAGAGGTAGGGAGATTATATTAGAGAGGAGGAGAGAAACAAAGCCAACATAGCGTAACTCCGTTACAGTAAAACAAAGTTTATTTAAATACTGGATGATATAACCAAGCGAGTCTATCAAAAGCGAGATTGCTAGAAAAGCTGGCTGCTAAGCAGGGGGCTGGGAAGCCGGCCACCCGCATCCTTAACAACCGGTGACTCATCGGAGGTCAGCGGGCTTCCCCACTGACAGATGAATGTAAAGTAAAGAATGCCGGGATTGCCCAGCAATAGAAAAAAAACGGCGTGCCCCCCCCAGTCCATACCAGGCCCTTCGGGGCCCACATTTAAAAAAAAACCCAGAGTGGGTTGTCCCCTAAAATCAATACCAGACCCTTTATCCCGGCATGCAGCCAAGCAGATCAGGAAAGTGGGAGGGATGAGTGGGGGCCCCCCCCCTCCCTAACCATACCAGGCCACATGTCCTCAACATGGGGGGGTGGGTGCTTTGGGGAAGCTCTGCTTCCCCACCCCACCAAAGCACCTTGTCCCCATGTTGGTGGGGACAAGGGCCTCTTCTCCACAACCGTGGCCTGTACTTGTGGGGGTCTGCAGGCAGGGGACTTGTCGTAATCTGAAAGCCCCTTTTACCAAGGGGGCCCCCAGATCCCCCCCATGTGAATGAGTATCGGGAACATATTACCCGTAATAATTCACCAGAAATTGTCAAAAAGTAATAAAAACACACAAACAATTTTTGAAAAATCCTTTATTAAAAAATAACTACTATATAAAGAAATAAGTTGCGCTGTGAGTTGAACCATCAAATGAAATAGTCCATAAATGTCCAATAAACAAAGATGAATGTGGAGACTTGTGCAGGTACCTCTTACCGAAAGCTGAATAAAGGAAAGCCAAATGGTGAGTAGTTCCACTTGTCCTCAAGATTGTGACACAACGATTCTCCCAATTCCAGTGTAAATCTCCTCAATAGGACATTAAAAGTAAAAGAAAACAAACACCATAGTGTAAATCCGAAAATTAAATGGGGAATAGCACCCGAAATTTAAATTTAGGCCTTGTGCAGGTACAGCTTACCAGAATTAAAAAAGAGAATGGCCGGATAATGAAGGGTAACTCCAACCCGCCTCAGAAGTTGGGGATCAGGGGACCTCACGCTTCCGATGTGGATCTCCAGCAGCATGTGCGTTGAGTTATAGGAAATAAAAAAGGACAAACGCCATAGCGTAAAACCACAAACAAAAACGGCACAGAAAGCAACACCCGAGTGATGTGAACACAGCAGGTCTCGTGCAAAAGTGGGTCAATGTAGATAGATGAAACACCAACACCATCAGACTTCGTAGGTACCCCTTACCAAATGCTGTATGGGAGATAGCAAAAAGTATATAGGACACCTATCCCAGTGGAAATGGCTGCTTACCAGAAAGACCTTATGGAGAGCGTGGAAAGAGGGGGGAACCCCGAACATGCAAACCGGGTGAGCGATGATATGTGTAAATACTCTTACCAACTCCACAAATAGGTAGGCAGGGGTTCGAATAACTCAGCTAGGACCTCCACTGTGAACTCCGCCAACTCCACAATTATGTAGGCAGGGGATCAAATACAATCAGCTGGGACCTCTGCTCTAAACTTCACCAAAGGGCTCGAGTTGTAAGTCAGGGGTTAACCAGGGAACACAGAGGAGAGAGCCATAGCATAAAAACCCAAGATAAAAATGTATTGCACAAAGGATAAACACTTACAAAACGTCAGAAGAAAGGTGCATGGATGGAGAGGGATGTGTAAGCCGCCGGCCGGACGGCTCCGCTCGCCCATCCTTCGTAGACAGATACGTAGGGATGACGTCAGCACGCCGCGTTCTGGCGCGTTTCATCAAAGAGAATATCACATCCCTCTCCATCCATGCACCTTTCTTCTGACGTTTTGTAAGTGTTTTTCCTTTGTGCAATACATTTTTATCTTGGGTTTTACGCTATGGCTCTCTCCTCTGTGTTCCCTGGTTAACCCCTGACTTACAACTCGAGCCCTTTGGTGAAGTTTAGAGCGGAGGTCCCAGCTGATTGTATTTGATCCCCTGCCTACATAATTGTGGAGTTGGCGGAGTTCACAGTGGAGGTCCTAGCTGAGTTATTCGAACCCCTGCCTACCTATTTGTGGAGTTGGTAAGAGTATTTACACATATGTTCGCTCACCCGGTTTGCATGTTCGGGGTTCCCCCCTCTTTCCACGCTCTCCATAAGGTCTTTCTGGTAAGCAGCCATTTCCACTGGGATAGGTGTCCTATATACTTTTTGCTATCTCCCATACAGCATTTGGTAAGGGGTACCTACGAAGTCTGATGGTGTTGGTGTTTCATCTATCTACATTGACCCACTTTTGCACGAGACCTGCTGTGTTCACATCACTCGGGTGTTGCTTTCTGTGCCGTTTTTGTTTGTGGTTTTACGCTATGGCCTTTGTCCTTTTTTATTTCCTATAACTCAACGCACACGCTGCTGGAGATCCACATCGGAACCGTGAGTTCCCCTGATCCCCAACTTCTGAGGCGGGTTGGAGTTACCCTTCATTATCCGGCCATTCTCTTTTTTAATTCTGGTAAGCGGTACCTGCACAAGGCCTAAATTTAAATTTCGGGTGCTATTCCCCATTTAATTTTCGGATTTACACTATGGTGTTTGTTTTTTCTTTTACTTTTAATGTCCTATTGAGGAGATTTTCACTGGAATTGGGAGAATCATTGTGTCAAAATCTTGAGGACAAGTGGAACTACTCACCATTTTGCTTTCCTTTATTCAGCTTTCGGTAAGCGGTACCTGCACAAGTCTCCACATTCATCTTTGTTTATTGGACATTTATGGACTATTTCATTTGATGGGTCATGTAACGGAACCGTCGACCCACACCGTGCTTGTGGTCTTCCGTCAGTATAAGGCTTCCTCCAGTCTGGACATATAGAGATATTCCAGCCGCCCCCCATACAAGAACTAGCCTGAACTTAGCTTGTATGTGTCTGGAAACAACTAACTCCTTTATTAAAACAAGCAGTAGACTTTTATACACTTCAGAAGGATGACAGTCACCACACGAACAATGGCCTGAACATTTACATAAGCATCACATAATGAATAGATAACGTCTTAGAGCTGACTCATGGCTAATCCCATCTAGACAAGGTTATCATTTACATGCTAATTAGCTCAGCGTACTTAAGTCAGCCTGGAAGCCCAGACTGCCGGCACCAAAAGTAAAACAAGATACAAATACACATATTATAGTGTAAATACTGAGAACCCACAGTAAACAATAGATGATCAAATCAACATGATTTACAATCCATGGAAGACAGGTGTTTGGGCTGATGACATGCATCTGTTACAAGTCTGATCAACTTAAGCAGTCCAAATCATCAATTTATCTGTCACATAGTTTTTTCAGTCTCAGTGACGGCGAGTACCGTCACATATCTTCCCCCCAAAGGTAGACGAACCAGGTACCAGACCCCCAACTGGTCTGTGCCTGAGTTCGTCGGGTAACAAGTCCCAAAGAGTCAATCCATCATGGCAACTTCCTTGACAAAGTTCCACATAGCTTGTAAGTTTGTCCCGGCAGGGCGCATGGAGCTCTCGTAGCCAATCAGTCTGTGGAAGTCTGGTTTGGGCAGGCCAGACTGGGCTTCTTGGTCACCCTGTGTCCCTAAAAGACACAGGGTGATTTAGACATAAGAAGTGCCTAGGGGGTTGAGAGAGGTATTTCCCAACCTCTCTAAGGTAAGCTGTGTTCCAAGGACCCCCCAACCAAAGTGACTACCGTCACATCTCTCTGCTTCTGGAAGGAGACTAACACAGGAGGGGACCCCAAATGGGTTGACTTTGAAGGTAGTCTGTAGTTCCAGCCCCCCAATGTCTATACCCACACAGTACCCCAAGCAAATTGTCCCAAAAGGAGCATTACTCACCCAACCAACCTCTGCCTCTCTCGTAGAACATACCCGCTGTAGGGAAGAAGCGTGGACTGGCCCTTCTCCCTGGAGTCCTTTCAGCCGCTGGAGAGAAGACAGGGTGGCTGGGCTCACTCCCTCATGCTGTTGGGGATCTGGGCCGACTGCCCAGCATCCCTGGGGTATACAGGTGGGGATTGTAGTCTCATCCACCTGCTCAGGAAATCCATCCCTTGTGAGTTGAGGGCAGAGGCCAGCAGCACTCTGCTCTGTTGCCAGCACTTCTGCTGGGGACTCCACGTAATCTGCTCTGGCAACCTCTTGTCTCTTCTCCCCCTGGATCCTGATCTGCTGCTGGGGACTGAGCACCACCTTCTCACCCTGGGTCTCCGGGACTGCTGCAGGTGTGGGGCAGAGGTCTTGGACCCTCTGTCCAGTTGTCAGCGCTTCTGCTGTAGAAGTTTCTTGTAACTCCACAGATGCTGCTGGCCTGAAATCCCGTGTCCCTGTCAGTGGTGTAGCAGACAGGTCAGCTGCCTCTTCTCTCTGGGAGGCTGAAGCTGCTGTTGGTGTTGGGCAGAGCTCAGTAATGCTAGGCCCTGATGCCAGCTTTTCTGCAGGAACATAAACTGAAAAGTCAGTGGCCTTGCACACATCTTGCTGGGTCACCAATTGTTGCAGGCAGAGGTCAGCCACGCTGTGCCCGGATGCCCGCTCTTCCGCTGCAGGCTCACTGGGAGGTCCTCCTCAGCAGAAAAGTCTATTAAATCCCCAGTTTCTGGAATTGCTGAAAGTTCAGGACACAGACTGGTGGCACTTGGGCCCAGTGCCAACACTTTTGTAGGTGATTTATAATCCAAATCCTCTTCCGATGGAAAGTCCATTAAATTTGTAATCCGTGGTTTGGGAATGAAGATGGCTTCCTCTTCTCCCATAACTTTATCCAGCGGCTGATCAGATATATTCCTCCATCCAAGCTCGTCCTGTGCAGAAACAGGTTCGTCAAGGTGAGTCAGCACTTGCTGCATCCGCCATAAGACCTCTGCATCCAAAACCGTGGGTGCAGGTGTGCAAAGCACACTATTACTGTGCCACATTGCCGACTCTTCAGTCAGGATTTCTGGACTGTCAGCTGGTACTTCTGGATATTCCCAGGCAAGGGGAGCCCAGGCCTGGTACTGAGCAGAGTCTAGCAGCCGTCTGTAGGTGATCTCCAGCTCCCATTCCTGATTGGCCAGAAATTCCAAATCTTCCAGTGCCCAGTGCACGTCCAAGACATTCAGCATCTGTTCTCTGTATTCCAAGATTTCCTCTAAACGCCACTCCAAATCGCTCCCAAAGTCGGGGTCCTCAGACAGCCTCTCTAATAAAAGCCCCAGGCCGCCGTAGCAAAAGCCTTCCGTTGGGCTGCCGTCTGCTGTCCATGGGCACACTTGGGTTACGTACCAGCGGAGGGCTCTATAGCTCTCATCCAACCGCATCTCCTCCTGGACCAGCCTGCTTAACTCAGCTTTCCATTCCTTATGCGGTTGTCTCCCCAAAAACACCATTCGCACTTCGTACTGTGACCAGTACCTTTCCTGGAAGGAGGGGAGGATTTTTCCCTGGTGTCGCTGCTCACGAGCTAGTGCTTCCTCCCAGAGTTCCAATCGGATTGAATTGTGCCATCCCAGCAGGACCTTCTCTGAAACTTGTCCCCTGTGCTGTATCCGCATCTCTCGCAACCTCCTTCCAAATTCCTCTTCCATGGCGGCTGATATCTGTACCTCTCCTCTTCTGCTCCCCGGACCTTGGATCCCGGTGGAGGTTTGGATGTTCCAGACTGCAGGAAGCGTCCCACCGCTTGCCACCAATGTAACGGAACCGTCGACCCACACCGTGCTTGTGGTCTTCCGTCAGTATAAGGCTTCCTCCAGTCTGGACATATAGAGATATTCCAGCCGCCCCCCATACAAGAACTAGCCTGAACTTAGCTTGTATGTGTCTGGAAACAACTAACTCCTTTATTAAAACAAGCAGTAGACTTTTATACACTTGAGAAGCATGACAGTCACCACACGAACAATGGCCTGAACATTTACATAAGCATCACATAATGAATAGATAACGAGGTACAGCTGACTCATGGCTAATCCCATCTAGACAAGGTTATCATTCACATGCTAATTAGCTCAGCGTACTTAAGTCAGCCTGGAAGCCCAGACTGCCGGCACCAAACGTAAAACAGATACAAATACACATATTATAGTGTAAATACTGAGAACCCACAGTAAACAATAGATGATCAAATCAACATGATTTACAATCCATGGAAGACAGGTGTTTGGGCTGATGACATGCATCTGTTACAAGTCTGATCAACTTAAGCAGTCCAAATCATCAATTTATCTGTCACATAGTTTTTTTCATTCTCAGTGACGGCGAGTACCATCACAGTTCAACTCACAGCACAACTTATTTCTTTATATTCTGTTTTGGGGTGTTGGTCGCACTTGAAGTTGCTGCTTTTTTTGTTTTTTATTTTTTTGAATTAGCGCAGTTGTCCCCTTTTTCCTTCAAAAAATAACTACTGCAGGCTCCTCCTCCATTTGACATTTCTTACATAGGCAAGGGGCGGGGCCACCTATCTACATCACCTGGTGGCACTGCCCCCTTCTGACTTCATAGATCGGTGCATGCTGGGACCCTGATGTCAGAAGGTGCGGTGCCACCAGGTGATGTAGACAGGTAGCCCCGCCTTTTACCTATATAAATATTGTGAAACGGGGAGCCTACAGTAAACAGAGGGCCTCCATAATGGCGAGGGTGTCTTTTTTTATTTATTTTTTCAGGTGCAGCTGGCGTTGTGATTGATGACGGATCTCCATCGGGGGAGGCTGGTTTATATTTTATAATAGAGGATTTTTCAAAAATTGTGTGTGTGTTTTATTACTTTTTACCACTTTTTTGGTGAATAGGTACAGGTACTATGGTCCAGATACTCATTCACATGGGGGGGGGGCAGGATCTGGGGGCACCTTTGGTACAAGGCGCTTTCATATTACGACAAGCCCCCTGCCTGCAGATCCCCACAACCACAGGCCACGGTTGTGGGGAAAAGGCCCTTGTTCCCATCAATATGGTAGCAAGGTGCTTTGGGATGGGGGGGCAGAGCTGCCCCAAAGCCCCCCCCCCCCAGTGTTAAGGGCTTGTGGCCTGGTATGGGTTAGGAGGGAGGGGGAGGAGCGCAGGATCTCTAACTTCCACCAGCCCCGTGATGTCATCATGGAGGAGTGGAAGAGGACTCCAGTGGCAACCTGTGAAGCTCTGGTGAACTCCATGCCCAGGAGGGTTAAGGCAGTGCTGGAAAATAATGGTGGCCACACAAAATATTGACACTTTGGGCCTAATTTGGACATTTTCACTTTGGGGTGTACTCACTTTTGTTGCCAGCGGTTTAGACATTAATGGCTGTGTGTTGAGTTATTTTGAGGGGACAGTAAATTTACACTGTTATACAAGCTGTACACTCACTACTTTACATTGTAGCAAAGTGTCATTTCTTCAGTGTTGTCACATGAAAAGATAGAATAAAATATTTACAAAAATGTGAGGGTGTACTTACTTTTGTGAGATACTGTACATATATATATATATATATATATATATGCACAGACATACAGTAACCACAAATGTTTTGCCATTTATCTCTATTTTACACTGAATGGGTTCTTCTACAAGGTGATCTTTACATACACAGCGATTTTGCAGCACTTTTTAGGTGCTTTTGAGGCGCTTCCCATTCATTTTAATAGAGACGGGCATTTTTGAGGTGCTTTTTTTTAGCACTCCAAAGATGCTTCTTGCAGGATTTTTTTCACTGCCCCACCAGCACCCCCCCCCCCCCCAGGGGAAAAGCATTCATTGATTTTAATGGAAATGAGAAAGAAAGACAAAAGGAAGTCTGTCCGGGGATTTACCGCCAGCCATTTCCTGGAGTCAGCACCTTGTGTCTGGAACCTGCAGATAGGGGAGCCAAGGAGACCATATTTACCATATTTATCGGCGTATAACACGCACTTTTTCCTCCTAAAAATGGAGGGAAAAAGTAGCAGTGTGTGTTATACGCCGATATGAAAAAAAAAAAAAAGTCCAGGAAGCAGCGCCGTGAGGTAGAAGGGGGCGGGCGGGGCCGAGAAGGAAGGACGCACTGTCATCGAAAGTCCCGCCTCCTATGCCGACGTCTATCATAGGCGCCGGGACTTCCGATGACCGCGCGTGCGTCCTTCCGTCTCCTCGGCCCCGCCCGCCCCCTTCTACCTCACGGCGCTGCTTCCTGGACTTTCAAAAAAGTGATTCACATAGTGTCATTGGCGCTGGCGAGGCTGCAATTACGGGCATAGCGCTGGCGAGGCTGCAAGTGTGGGCACAGCGCTGGCGAGGCTGCAAGTATGGGCACTGCACTGGCGAGGCTGCAAGTATGGGCACTGCGCTGGCGAGGCTGCAATGATGGACACTGCGCTGGTGAGGCTGCATTTGTGGGCACTGCGCTGATGAGGAGGCTGCATTCATGGGCATTGGTGAGACTGCATTTGATTTAAAAAAATGTTCTGAGTTCAAAGCTGTTTATTTTAAATTTCAGCTTTTTTCCTGAAAGTTCTCTCCTAAAATTAAGGTGCGTGTTATACACCGATAAATACGGTATGTGGAAGAGGGGTTGTTTGTCTCGGAAGACACAAACAATTCTTTCATTTAGCATTATCCATGTGAGCTTACACTTCGTTAGGGCAATGTTTATATCTGGGCTTTTCCAGGCGGTTCCAACAGCAATTTTGGCCGCCAAGAACATGAAGTATATTAAAGAAGAGAGGAAAGATCGCTGGTGCCGCACAACCATGGAGTCCTATGGTGGTATGAGAGAGGCAACCTCAGCCTGAGCTCCCACCAGGCCACGCCCCCAACACATTTTACTCCGCCCCCGGAGCTTAGTCATGGGGAAGAACATGAAGTATATTAAGGAAGAGAGGAAAGATCGCTGGTGCCGCACATCCATGGAGTCCTATGGTGGTATGAGAGAGGCAACCTCAGCCTGAGCTCCCACCAGGCCACACCCCCAACACATTTTACTCCGCCCCCGGAGCTTAGTCATAGGGAAGAACATGAAGTATATTAAGGTCCATGTGTGTTCCGGGACATTTTCCACTGGTTTATTCAGTAGGGTAAAATATGAAATAGTTATGTAGCCAGGTTGGTAGGCGACTAATAAGGATGGAGGGAGGGAAGGGAAAGGAATGAGACAAGGAGGGGTTAGTCGCCTACCAACCTGGTTACATAACTATTTCATAATTTATCCCAGGGGACGGTGCCATTTATTTACAGATAGACCCTTCCTCTCCACACAATCTACACATCAGTAGGGTAATACTTCCATCTTTGGTAATATTGAATGTCGTACCTGAAAAAATAAACGAGTGTACCCTCATCCTAAAGGGGCGCACTTTAGGACAAGTCCACCATATGTGTAGAAAGGTGTCCATCTGGCCACACCCCCTGAAGCAGGAAGCCGATGAGCCCGGGTGATGACACCAATTTCTATTATACTTAGCGCCATCAAATGGCCAAATGCACATTTTTAGTTTTAAATGAATGGTTGGTTTAACCACTTAAGCTCCGCAAGGTTTTACCCCCTTCATGATCAGAGCATTTTTTTTGCTATTCAGCACTGCGCTTCTTTAACTGGTAATTGCGCGTTCATGCAACACTGTACACAAATTACATTTATATAATTTTTTTCACACAAATAAAGCTTTTTTTGTGGCCTTCGATCACAACTAGGTTTATTTTTTATTACATAAACAAAAATCAAACATTTGTGAAAAAAATAATATTTCTATTATAAAATATATCCGATAAAAAAAATATATGAAAAAAAAAATGTGAATGTCTTCAAAAGTTTAGGTCCAACTGTATTCTGCTACATGACTTTGGTAACATAAAAAATCCCATGAAGTGTATGCTAATTGGTTTGACAAACTATGGTGGAATTTACTCAGCTATGACATTATACTGGTAATGGTGGTGATCAGCTACTTAGAATGGGACTGTAATAGTGTGGCGGACAATTAACTGACACTGACATCACTAGTGACACCAATACATCAATAATAATAATATACACTGTCACTGTACTAATGACACTGACTGGGAAGGGGTTAACATCTAGGGGCAATCAAAGGGTTAATCATGTGCCTAACAATGTGTAGTGTGTGTAATCTGCGCTGCTTTCACTAACCACCCTTGTTTATTTTCCCTGATTTACAGAAAGTTCATTGGACGAATGTGACAAACATTCATTCAGCTGTTAAAAATTCTGGCTGTATTTTAATTACTACAGTGATTTCCTATGATCGCTAGCTCCATCTAGTGGCCATATTACGGTATTTTTCCTGAAATACCTCCAACAGTAAAAGTAGTGCAATAAAGCATTATGGCCAATAGATGGAGCCAATGATCATATGAGATAAAAAATTGTCACAGCTGGGTGAATGTTGGTCACACTCATTTAACTATTTTTGTATTTTTAAATAGACCTCTAAATGTTTCTGAAAGCTCACACCACAAAATGTACTCAGCCAATGAAAGGTAATGACTCTGTGACAGACCTAACCAGGACAGAGGCTTTTGGAGAGGACTGGGAGCGAGCCTCTTACCCAGTGACTATGGGCCCTGGCATTTTAGGGAACACTACTCTTTGGAAGGTGTATGCCTGGGGGATCCGTTGAGCGGTCTTGTTTCTGATTCAAGTTTATGTCTCCCCAAAACACACAGACTCCGGGAACTGGAGGTTCCATATCCATATTTGGGGCCTCTATGCCTCAAACCAGCAATGACTGTAGATGTTATGTAATCAGCTGGGGCCTCCTGCTATAACGTGTTTATGTGAAGTAGATCTCTCCCATTGTTCTATTGTCTCAGTCTGTCTGCTAGTATTGTCCCCTCCACCTAGTCTGGTTTAAGTGACCAGTTAATTAGCTCATGTTAAGTATATCACTGTAAGTTATCAGTTGCTAGAGGGGGAGTAGCGTAGTTTATGTTGGCTGTTCCTTAGTTGTGTTAATTATATTCTTGTTTACAATTTGTATTGTTAGGGTAATATGATCAGGAGGGGATGTCCTCCTGTACGGTATGATGTAGGCGTCTGAGCTTCAATAAACAGTCATTCCTTTGGATTTTACCTCACATCTTGTCTGTGTACGATGTTTGGGGTAAAAAGGGGTGCTATTAGCTCTCAGTCTGCTCGGAAGGGTTTGGAGGGCAGAAAGCACCTTGTCGGGGCGCCAAGCGGTTCCATCACAGACTCCATTTTTATTTTTCTACTGCTATCAATGGCCAACATGGTACAACACTTCATCCATGTCTTTGGTGATCTCTGATCTCCTTATGAAGTGTTTCTTACATGATGAAGATCAGCCATGGAGTATATCTGAGGTGTACATCAGGGTGTGCTTCTTCCAGCACATGTCCAGCAACATTCATATAGAAGACATTTCCCACACTCAAGGCACTAATACACCTCCAGGGTTGTGTGGGATCCCTGATGTACAGGAAGACAGGACTTCAGTTAGGAACAATTCCCTCATTCAGGACAGGAAAGTAACTTCTTCCCTGTGTGAGATATCTGATGTTTGTAAAGATTGGTCTTCTGTGAAAAACATTTCCCACACTCAGAACAGGAATACGGCTTCTCCCCCGTGTGAGATCTGTGATGTCTGTAAAGAACGGACTTCTGGGAAAAACATTTCCTACACTCTGAACAGGAATACGGCTTCTCCCCTGTGTGAGACCTCTGATGTGTAACAAGGTATGATTTTCGTACAAAACATTTACCACACTCTGAACAGGAAAATGGCTTCAGCCCCGTGTGAGACCTCTGATGTCTAACAAGGCTTGATTTTCGTACAAAACATTTCCCACACTCTGTACAGGAAAATGGCAGTCCTGTGTGCAGTTGCTGATGTGTGTTAAGTTGGGACTTATGTGAAAAGCCTTTACCACACTCAGGACAGTTATATGGCTTCTCCCTCGTGTGACATCTCTGATGAATAACAACATTTCTTTTTGTTGGAAAACATTTCCCACACTCAGGACAGGAATAAGTCTTTTCATCCATGTGAGACTTCTGATGTCTGGCAAGACTGGACATCCATGAAAAACATTTTCCATACTCATTACAGGAATATGGCTTCTCCACTGTGTGTAATCTCAGATGTGGGTAAAAATTGGACCTATCTGAAAAACATTTCCCACACTCAGGACAGGAATATGGCTTTGCACCTGTGCAAGATCTTTTGTGCTCATCAAGATTGCATTTAAAACGGAAACACTTCCCGCACTCAGTACAGGAAAACCTCTTATCTGTGGGAAGGATGGCACCGTCCCTCACAGTCTGAGGTTCCTCAGGATAAGAGGAATACAATGATCCGGCACTGTCCCTCACAGTCTGAGATTCCTCAGGATAAGAGGAATACGATGGTCCGGCACCGTCCCTCACAGTCTGAGGTTCCTCAGGATAAGAGGAATACGATGGTCCGGCACCGTCCCTCACAGTCTGAGGTTCCTCAGGATAAGAGGAATACGATGGTCCATCTACACTGTGTGATGCCGGATGGACATTTGAGGTAGCCGGGTTTTCTCCTGGACTATACTGTGTGATGTCCTCATCTTCTACTTTACAGTCTGGAGACAAAGTGAGACAATCCTCTGAGGTTTTCCTCATCTCCCGTCCATGTACTAAAATGGAAATAGAAAAACAAAATTCGGTGTAACCGAAAAAAAGAACTGCGCAAATGGAGTGATATTTAACAATAAATAAATAAATGTGAAAAATTAGGGAATTTCTTCCTCTAGCGAGCAGCAATAAAAACGTGAAAACGCAATATGTGATAGTGAATATGGGTTATTGCGCTCAGCAGTATACTCACAATAAAGTGCTAATGCATAAATAACATAAACATATGAACCAATTATTTAAAGGTGAATATTCCAATGAATATAGCAATAATAAAATTAATAAACATAGTCCTTGAAAAATGCTCGGTGCAAACTTTAAGTTCCAGCAGCAAATACAATTGGACTTGATGTGAAATGCCTTCACCAATCACCATACACCCAGTGCTCGGATAAAATACTTCTTACCAAAAGAAGTTGACCCCTTAGTTATAGGGGGTCATGATCGCAATGTATCTCCACAAGAGCTCCAAAATCTCCTATTACAGTCTTCACATCCAGTGTGTGATAAGCCAGAGGTAAACAGATGACTCCGAGACTCCGGACAACATGTCATAAGAAATAAGGAAACTCCAATAGCGTAATATTGCCATATAAAGAGATTTAATAAAAAGTAATGCACTTACTCCATAGTGGTAAGTAAACGCCACAGTAGTACAAATCGTTCAGCTTCTCCTGGTGGATGGGACGCCGCTTCCGCGTCTGCGTTCCACCTCACCGGAACTCTACGGTCTCACGTTCCCGACGCACGTTTCGTTAGGCGTGCTAACGTCATCAGGGGATCCCCTGATGACGTTAGCACGCCTAACGAAACGTGCGTCGGGAACGTGAGACCGTAGAGTTCCGGTGAGGTGGAACGCAGACGCGGAAGCGGCGTCCCATCCACCAGGAGAAGCTGAACGATTTGTACTACTGTGGCGTTTACTTACCACTATGGAGTAAGTGCATTACTTTTTATTAAATCTCTTTATATGGCAATATTACGCTATTGGAGTTTCCTTATTTCTTATGACATGTTGTCCGGAGTCTCGGAGTCATCTGTTTACCTCTGGCTTATCACACACTGGATGTGAAGACTGTAATAGGAGATTTTGGAGCTCTTGTGGAGATACATTGCGATCATGACCCCCTATAACTAAGGGGTCAACTTCTTTTGGTAAGAAGTATTTTATCCGAGCACTGGGTGTATGGTGATTGGTGAAGGCATTTCACATCAAGTCCAATTGTATTTGCTGCTGGAACTTAAAGTTTGCACCGAGCACTTTTCAAGGACTATGTTTATTAATTTTATTATTGCTATATTCATTGGAATATTCACCTTTAAATAATTGGTTCATATGTTTATGTTATTTATGCATTAGCACTTTATTGTGAGTATACTGCTGAGCGCAATAACCCATATTCACTATCACTAAAATGGAAATACAAAGATTATCACTAGACATCAGCAGATTGGTTCCCCTAAACCAGGACTCCGCCCACATCAGGCAGCTTTGTCTCTGAGGATCTTACAATATCCCCTCCAGGTAACCAGTAAATAGGTCCTCTGATCTCCTACCAGTTCATTTCTTTATTAATGGACCTAAAGGCCCGTACACACGAGTGGAAATTCGGCCGGGAATTTTCGTCCGACGACCGATCTGCCGATTTCCGGCTTGTTAGTATGGTGCTCTTGACAACCGACTCTGACTTTTCGGCCGAAAAAATCCTGGTGTGCAGGCTATAAAATTTTTGTCCTCCGTCAAAACACGTCCGATTTTCGTGCAGTCAGTACAGATTTCAATGGGGAAAAATCTTATGAGCAAGACTAGGCATGCTCAGAGATGAAAGAACACATACAAAGCAATCCAACACATGACATCACTTCTGAAGTAGAATTCTGTCGTGTGGGAAAATTCTTGTGCAGTCTAGAGCACATTCCAACCAACAGACACCACTCTGGACAAAAGACGGACGAGCGGTCGGCGGAAATTCGTTGCGTGTGTACGAGGCTTTAGTCAGAGAGTGAGGAAACAACGAGAACTGTCTTTTATAGGAGTGACAGTGATGAGGGGATTATAGGACGACTGTCCCCTCCCCCTCTATCACTCATTGTCATCCTCCCAACACAAGAAGTCCTGTATTTCCTAATTTAGTCCATGATTTAGCCATGAATAACAGCGGGGCTCAGCCCCACCAGAGGTCAGAGAGTGAGGATGGGGGAAGAACAACCAAGATGAAGACTGGACTGATCCTGAAGACCACCATCATTGGGTTACTGACTCCTCCCTCATTATCACTTTCTGTTTAAGGTTCCAAAGTTGGAGGATGTTATCACATTATTATCACCATGTAAAAGTCTGTCCTCCAATCAAATCATCAGATATAAAATGTCCAGCTGGTAGAAAAATATGTAATGTACAACTTAAGATACAACAGATAGGACTATATATTATCAGAATAATGTAATGTACAACATAGAGTATATAGTGCAGGGGTCAGGAGTATGTATTGTACAACACACAGTATATAGTGCAGGGGTCAGGAGTATGTAATGTTCAACAGAGTATATAGTGCAGGGGTCAGGAGTATGTAATGTACAACACAGAGTATATAGTGCATGGGTCAGGAGTATATATTTTACAACACAGAGTATATAGTGCAGGGGTCAGGAGTATGTAATGTACAATATAGAGTATAAAATGTACAACATAGAGTATATAGTGCAGGCGTCCGGAGTATGTAATGTACAACATAGAGTATATAGTGCAGATGTCAGGAGTATGTAGTGTACAACAGAGCATATAGTTCAGGGGTCAGGAGTATGTAATGTACAACATACAGTATATAGTGCAGGCATCAGCAGTATGTAATGTACACCATAGAGTATATAGTGCAGGGGTCAGGAGTATGTAATGTACAATATAAATTATATAGCGTAAAGTTAAGGACTAGGAATGGGCTAGATGTTCGCGTGTTCGTCCACGATGAGCGCCCCATAATGCACTGCGTGTTCACAGTGCATTAAGTGCTTATGATTGGCCAAAGCATGTACCTGACCTGTATGTTCAGGCCAATCACAGCACAATGTCCTGTCAGAGCCATGATTGGCCAAAGGCAAAGTGGCTTTGGCCAGTCATGGCTCAGGGGCTAAGTTCACGCCCCACACTATATAAGGCTGCTGCTTACACGGCAGCTGTGTATAGTGTGAGATAATAGAGGTTAGGCAGGTAGTTAGTGGACAGTGAGTTGAGTTAGTTTAGTGAAGTCAGTGTAGTGTTCAGGTTATACCCCACCTTATACTCCCCTCTCGGTGCTCCCCAAGTTGTGTCTCTGTCACTTATAGTTCGGGAGCAGTGCCATGCCAAGCTGACCAAGATTTCCCCTCAGACGCCAATGTTAAATAAGGGGAGCAGTGCCATGCCAAGCTGACCACTATTTCCCATAGACGCCATTGTTAACTATGGGGAGCAGTGCCATGCCAAGCTGACCAATATTTCCCATAGACGCCAAGGAGCACTGAAAGCTAAAAATTGGTCTAAGCAGGAAGGGGGTGAAAGTGCCCTGTATTTAAGTGGTTAAGGGGAATCCTATGACAGAATTAAAAAAAAAAAAAAAGAAAAATGGCATGCCCCCCCCCCCCCAAATCTATACCAGGCCCCTCGGGTCTGATACAGATTTTAAGGGGAACTCCACGCCAAAATAAAAAAAACAGCATGGGGTCCCCACAAAATCAATACCAGACCCTTATTTGAGCATGCAGCCTGGCAGGCCAGGATAGGGGGGGGGACGAGCGAGCGCCCCCCCCCCTTCTGGAACCATACCGCTTGCCCTAAACATGGGTGCCCCCCAAAGCACCTTCTCCCATGTTGATGGGGATAAGGGCAACCCTGGGCTGGGATTGTGGGGGTATGCGGGTGGGGGGGCTTATCGGAATCTGGAAGCCCCCTTTCACAATTGGACCCCCAGATCCTGCCCCCCCCCCCATGTGAATGGGTATCGGGTACATCGTATCCCTACCCATTCACCAAAAAAGTGTACAAAAAAATAAACACAAAAGACAGTTTTTGACAGGTCCTTTATTAACAAATAAAAACATAGTGTCCCCCGATGTAAATCCATAGTCAAAATAGACGCCCGCTGCACTCGAAAAATAGAAAAAAATTCAAAGATGCTTTCGCCTCTTCTGAGGCATCCCTTCGAATGACGCTCTTGAGCTTTGACAGCTGTTTTTGGGGCAAGGGCGGGTCCACCCGGTTACATCACCCAGTGACACCACCTCCTTCTGACATCACGTGCATCAGATGGGGCGGTGCCACCAGGTGACGAAATCGGGTGGCCCCGCCTATTGCCTATAAAAGAGTTGTCAAAGCTCAAGAGCATAATTCGGCGGGACATCTCTGAAGAGGTGGAAGCGTCTTAATTTATTTCTGTTTATCGGATGTGGTGGGCGTCGTGATTGAGGATGGATTTACATCGGGGGACACTATTTTTTTATTTTTGAATAAAGGACTTGTCAAAAACTGTCTTTTGTGTTTATTTTTTTGTACACTTTTTTGGTGAATGGGTAGGGGTACGATGTACCAGATACCCAGTCACATAGGGGGGGCGAGATCTGGGGGCCCCCGTGTTAAAGGGGGCTTCCAGATTCCGTTAAGCCCCCACCCACAGACCCCCACAACCACAGCCCAGGGCTGTCGGGAAGAGGCCCTTGTCCCCATCAACATGGGTACAAGGTGCTTTGGGGGGCACCCCAAAGCACCCTCCCCATGTTGAGGGCAAGCGGCCTGGTATGGTTCAGGAGGGGGTGGGGCGCTCGCTCGTCCATCCCTTTCCTGGCCTGCCAGGCTGCATGCTCAGATAACGGTCTGGTATGGATTCTGGGGGGGGGGCCTCACGCCGTTTTTTTTTAATTCTGGAGTTCCCCTTAAAATCCATACCAAACCCTATAGGGCCTGATATGGACTGGGGGGAGGGACCGTATGCATTTTTTTTATCTGTATTGCCAACAATACATTACAGCTGCAAGCAAGTTTAAATTACATTTTTTCCTTTAAAAATTTCAGTATTGCAGCAGCAGGCTCCATACATCATACAGAGGCGCCACTTTACAGGCACATTAAGGGGACCCCCCCAGGCACAATACTTAAAGGAATTTTTCATTTTTATTGTTTATCTTTAAGCATTATTTAAATCACTGCTCCTGGAAAAACAATAGTTTAAAAAAAAATGTTTTTGCATTGAACTCATGTCCCCCAGGGCAGTACCCGGGACCCCCATACACTTTTTCTGGCAATAACTTGCATATAAGCCTTTAAAATGAGGACTTTTGATTTTTCCTGTTCGTGTCCCATAGAGTTTAATAAAGTTCTCATTTTTGCTAGAACTTTTCCCTGTTGGAGATGTTCTGGTGCTAACCGAACAGGGAAGTGTTAGGCCCATCACTATTCAGGACTCATAATATTGGTATTCAGTAATCAGTGGAACCATGTTTACATGAGACGAGTTGCAGAGGTCCCACACCGCTGCCTCCCATCTCCTGAGACTGCACTCAGTGAAGTGATTCTGAGACTATATAGACATATCCCTCCACCCGGCACAGCCAGCAGATAACAGAGCAAGTAAATCTGGGAAATCTGCTGTCAGAGATCTTGTTAGACTTGGGCACTCTGGACCAATCAGTGAGCAGTATGGGTGGAGGAATGTATTTAGTGTTAATGACCCACCTGTGCTGATCTCTGTAGGAGTGTCCTCCTCTATAAATGTCCCCGTTATTCCATCCTCCTCCATAGACTGCTGATCATCCCTCACATACCTCTCTTCTTCTTCTTCTTTAACCTCAACTTTTATATCTATCAGATCTTCACCCTAAAGAAAATGAGAGAAAAATCATCTGTAAAATATAAGTTCACATAAAATATCCTCACATCATCTCCACAAGTCCATGTTCTAGATACTCCATCGCACCAACCTTGTAACAGTGGGGGATGGTGTGACCTTCCTGTGTGGAATCCCGGGAATACAGAGGACGGGGACATCTCTCTGGTGAGTTCCCGGTATTAGGTGGCTCCATCATATTCTTGTGTCCTTCTGAAAACTCCTCCATCACTCCATACTCCTCATCCTCCTCTTTATACTCTTCTTTAACAACAATATTATCATCCCCGAGGTTTTCACTCTGAATATATAATAAAACATTCATTGTAACAAACATGCTGTGTATAAATTATAACTACTAATAATTGTCACTCATCTACCTGAGTACACTGCTGGGGTATAAGATTAATACTTCTAAGATCGAGGATCTTTCTATCAACATTCCTCCCACAACTCTGGGCACCTTACAATCCGCTTACTCGTATCACTAGTGTACCTGTTCCCTCAAATACCTCGTTATTCATGTGACACCTTCTCCTCATTATACTAAGCTAACCTTCCTTCTTTATTTCAAGACATCCATTTATCCCTGAAACAATGGGATGCTTACTGTATAATATCTCCTGGCTAGGCACGGTAAATGTCCTCACAATGTGGTTCCTCCCCAAACTGCTGTACCTATTGGAGACTCTCCCGGTCCAAGTCCCTCTTTCTTGGCTGAAATTGCCGCAAAGTACCTTTGTTACATTTATATGTCACCATAAGTCCCATCGCATAGCACAATCCACTTTGCTTTGGCTGAGATCTAGGCCAATCCACTTCCCATCCGGGCCAATTCTGGCATTTCTCTCCTACATGTAAAAATCATCATTTATTTGCTAAAAAAAATACTCAGAACCCCCCAAACACTAAAAATATATATAGATTTTCAGCAAAGATCCTAGAGAATAAAATGGTGGTTGCAGCAATTTTTCAAGCACAATTTCTTTGAAAAAAATACACTTTCATGAATTTTAATGAAAAAAATAAAAAAGCACCATTGTGACGGTACTCACCGTCACTGGGAGTGAAAGACAGATACTTAACAGTTTGGATTGCTTCAAGTGGGACAGTAATATTTGTCAACAACATCTCTCAAGGGATATGAAGATTTAATCCCACTTTACACTGTGAGACCTATAGCCTGTTGCCATGAAGTCTACCGCCTAAATAATCATAGCAATTTGTAGATGTGTATTCCATGTACTTCAATGTAGGAGACAGACAGACTGTCATTGGCAGTCTTGTCCTATTGTCTGTTTTGAGGTGGGATGTGTATTGTGTTAAATCTGCCTGTCCCATTCTTAAAATGTTAATGAGCCCACATTGTTCTGTCCAGATGGCTAGATAATTAGTTCAGGTTAATTCTGTTTCTGTATACAATGTCATCTGCATATGATAATGTAATCAGGCAACCCCTGACCAGTGTGTGGTAATTTGATCATGAGGGGGATGTGTCCATGCTGTATACATATAAATTCTGTGTGACTGTTCAATAAAGTGATTCCAGTACAAGCCAAGTTGTTGGCTAGCTTTGTATGAGGGCAGCTGGGAAAATCTGGTATACATGTTCATGACTGCAAGGAAGCCGTATACTGATGGAAGACCACAAACACAGTGTGGGTCGGCGGTTCCGTTACAACCATAGATACTGTAACTCAATTTTTTTGTAAAATATAAAAGATGATGTTACGCCGAGTAAATAGATATCAAACACATGTGTCATGCTCTAGAATTACTAGAATTGCTCTAGAAGTACATTGATCTCTGCTTTCCAGGATAAACAACTGGCAGTGTTTACATCTGCCAGCACCGGAAGTTACGTCATGAGGTTGCTTTCAGCCTCCCAGGAGCATAGAGATGGCCGGGGACCATCCAGTCTATGGCCAGCTCTATGGTATTCCATCGCTGGATCGGTGTTCTGGTTCCCCGATCACAAGGGAGAGCCAAGAGAGGCACTGGAGGGCAGCAGGAGAGGTGCAGGACATCCCCTCCCGCTGCCTGTAAAATCAATCAAGTGGCTCATGAGTGGCTAGGATGGCTTTTACAAGTAAGGGAATAGCTGGCTGAAAAGAAAGATATCTGGATGATGCCTGCAGCTGCACCCATCATCCAGATATCACCACTTCAAGTCCAGGACATCATATGATGGCCTTCCAGTGGGAAGTGGTTAATTTATTATTATGCCTCCCACCTCCACACTTTTATGTCCTGGTCTGTCCATCACCCACCCAGTCACTGGTCTGAAATAGAATTTGGGCTTATCTACCCCACTCACCCATGCCCTTTATTATGGTCAGCTGACTCCACCATGCCCTCTCCACTGAAACAATCCTCCTCCCCTATGCTATTTATGTTGTCCATATGGAAAAAATGTTGCACACGGTATTTTCTTTTTCTATTAGACCACGCTAGGTGCCCCCAGTGGTCACTAGAAGCAGAATTATCTGCAGGACTGTGAAAACAACAGCCAGGTCTATTAACGGTAACAACAGTTTATTACCCACAATGTGGTGGTTTGGAACAGTCAAGTTAATGAAAAAGCCAACAACACCACTGCAAAAGATCCCTGGGCATTAATGGAAGGGTCATCCAGCACTGCAGTGAGGGCTGATAGAGGGGCGCCAATACAAAAGCCCTGGGAAGAACCAGAGGAAGCCTCGGGGTCCCAGCATGGAACGCAAGCTTGTAAAGTTGCCGTGATGACGTGTTTCACTTGCATGCGCTTTATCAAGTCACGGGGATAAAGACAACTGGAGTATTTAAGCTGTATGTGTCCCAATAGAGGGGTGGGGAGTGGGCGGGGCTATGCAGATCTGGATGCCACTTAACCGATCAATGCTTATGGCTGCCATTGAGTCAGTTGCCATCAAATATAAACTCTACATTATAATCACAAATGTACAAAATATCAGAAAATAATAAAAAGGGGAATATTTGCCTGAATACTATTGTGCATATTCTAAGAACTAACTAATATTATAATAATAATAAAAATAAAATATTATTATTAATGTTAATATGTCTGCCAGCGACAACAATTGTGACACACAAAGTGGTAAAAAGAAGTTAATGGGATATGAGGATTATTATTAGACAATATTATGGATCTCTAAGTCCTCATTCAGGCCATATGGTGATAAGGAACCAAACTTATAAATCCAGAAGGTCTCCTTCCTACATAAGAGGGAGAACCTTTCATTATCAGTAGGAGAACCCTTGTGGATGGTCTCAGGTGCCATGACCTCCAGATAAGCCATGTGCTTGTGATGTGTCTGGAGAAAGTGGCGGGGAACAGGGACCTTTTGCAGTGGTATTGTTGGCTTTTTCATTACCTTGACTGTTCTTATCCACCACATTGTGGTCAATAATCTGGTGTGAGACTTTTCCTCTTATAGTCCTGGCTGTTGTTTTCACAGTCCTGCAGATAATTCTCCTTATAGTTGCGTCATTTTGTAGATTTGGTTACAAGGAAACTCAGACCCTTTGAGGAATTCCACACTAAGCTCCGTATTCCCAATAACCTCTTTACCTCTTATATTCAATGGAAGAATTTTTCTCCCCCCTCTCTCTCTCCATCATTAGCTTTACACCGACCAACCAAATTCAAACGCATATGAATCCAAAGCCCACACCAACCACACCTCATATCCTCCATCTACAAACTATTATACCAGGTGCTCCCGGTTACTGAAAACCTTCACTTACACTATATTGCCAAAAGTATTGGGACGCCTGTCTTTACACACACATGAACTTTAATGGCATCCCAGTTTTAGTCTGTAGGGTTCAATATTGAGTTGGCTCCGCCCTTTGCAGCTATAACAGCTTCAACTCTTCTTGGCACAATGCAGTCAGGCAACCGCCAAACCCAGATATGTCCATCAGATGGCCAAAACAACTCCATGTTCTATCCAGAACTTTCAGGGTTCCTCTGACTTATTTCAGTTTACTGCATATACTGTCCAAGTATGCTGTATGTCTATTGTAAGCTAAAGAGTATTATCTACAGTATATACCCTCTTCATGGTGTAATATCTATATACCCTCTTCATGGTGTAATATCTATATATACCCTCTTCATGGTGTAATATCTATATATACCCTCTTCATGGTGTAATATCTATATATACCCTCTTCATGGTGTAATATCTATATACCCTCTTCATGGTGTAATACCTATATACCCTCTTCATGGGGTAATATCTATATACCCTCTTCATGGTGTAATATCTATATATACCCTCTTCATGGTGTAATACCTATATACCCTCTTCATGGTGTAATATCTATATACCCTCTTCATGGTGTAATATCTATATAACCTCTTCATGGTGTAATATCTATATACCCTCTTCATGGTGTAATACCTATATACCCTCTTCATGGTGTAATACCTATATACCCTCTTCTTCATGGTGTAATACCTATATACCCTCTTCTTCATGGTGTAATACCTATATACCCTCTTCATGGTGTAATATCTATATACCCTCTTCATGGTGTAATATCTATATACCCTCTTCATGGTGTAATATCTATATACCCTCTTCATGATGTAATACCTATATACCCTCTTCATGATGTAATATCTATATACCCTCTTCATGGTGTAATATCTATATATACCCTCTTCGTGGTGTAATATCTATATACCCTCTTCATGGTGTAATACCTATATACCCTCTTCATGATGTAATATCTATATACCCTCTTCATGGTGTAATATCTATATACCCTCTTCATTACCTGTGTTGTGAAATACAATGGATGTAACTTCTTTATTTTTGGGAAATTCAATAAAAATAAAATTACAAAAAACAATTCCCAGCACCGCTCACCTCTCCTGTCAGCAGCTCCATCATCTTCTTGGTGACTTCTAGAATCTTCTGCATGTTGTGTCTCTCAGGATTTAGGGAGTCACATGGAGGCACTGTGATGGTCATATGATCACCTGACTTCAGAAGAGGAAATCTCTGTATTGAGGAACCAATAGGAATATCATGTTAGAATCCCAGAATCCTCCTCACCTCTCCGGTCAGGTCTGTGTTTTATCAATAGAGATAAGAGTGATGTCATGTGATCTCCCAGAATCCTCCTCACCTCTCCGGTCAGGTCTGTGTTTTATTAATAGAGATAAGAGTGATGTCATGTGACCTCCCAGAATCCTCCTCACCTCTCCGGTCAGGTCTGTGTTTTATTAATAGAGATAAGAGTGATGTCATGTGACCTCCCAGAATCCTCCTCACCTCTCCGGTCAGCAGGTAGATGATCTCCAGGGTGAGGTTTAGTATCTTCTCAGTCATGTGACTCCGGTCCTCCTCCATCCTCATTGGTCATGTGATCTATACAGGTTTCCCTGTAAACCAATAATTGATGAGAGAGAATGATGTGGACTGTACTGGTTGTACAATGTTAGGATGGGGATGTATGGGGGATAATATGAGGGAAGAACGGATCCCGGTGGGATTATACAGAGGAACATTCAGTTTAGTGTTGTTTTCATCCAGAAGTCTCTTACCTTTGGCTTGACAGATCACAAATAGGGTTGAGCGAACACCTAGATGTCCGTGTTCGACGGGTTCGGCCGAACTTTAAAAAAAAGTCCGGGTCCGTGTCCCGGACTTTTACCGAACTTTTCCCGGACACCGAACCCCATTGAAGTCAATGGGGACCCGAACTTTAAGGCACTAAAATGGCTCTAAAACACCAAAGGAAAGGGCTAGAGTGCTGCAAATGGCAGCAAAACGTAATTAAGAGCATGGCAAGTGCTCTGCAAACAAATGTGGATAGGGAAATAACTTAAAACAACAAAAAAAAACAGAAAAATAAAACAATGTTCTTCTTCATCTCTGAAGGACGAGGCCCATATGGAGTAGGAGGGAGGTTAAGGTGGTGGTGGATGTGGCGGTGACATAGGCGTGCGCACAGGGTGTGCTGGGTGTGCCTGGGCACACCCTAATCACCTAGGGCACATAGCATTGCCAGTGAGGAGATGGGAAAGATCTCCCTGGGACCTGCTCTGCTCTATTTCTCCTTGCCTACAGGTACATGGCCCCGATACATTACTCTCCCTGCTGGCAAACACATGCATGTGTATTTCAACTTTGGGGTGCACACCTTAATGCAATAGGCTGCGCACACCTATGGGCGGTGTAGGTGGAAGCGGCGGTGGAGGAGGACCAGGGCCGGATTAACAGCATCATGGGCTTGGTGCTGAGGATTTTGAAGGGCCTTAGGGCCGTGCCTTGCCATGCACCCAGAGGAGGAAGGGTGCAGCCATGCATGCCTAATTCAACATGGGATGCTGTCTCTGAAGCCCATAAACACATCCATGCATCGCCAACTGTCCCTCCTTGTCCGGCCTTCACGCTGTGTGGGGAGGTTCTGAGGGTGCTGCCTGGGGAAGCGAGCATAGAAGCCAGACTTCTGTGTTTACAAGTGACAGAAGAGCGGTAACAGTGAATATGGCCAACCCGGGGCCTATATAAAAGGTAGGGGCCTGGAGCTGCAGCTCCAATAGCCCCTACATTAATCTGGCCCTGAGGAGGAGGACGAGGTAGCCAACACTGCTTCTTTTCACAAATTTTAAATGAGGGTACACCCCAAAAGAGTGAGAAAGAGCAAAAATGGAACAATGGGTGGGTAAGGTCGGTATCCATTGCTATTCTGCATAAGGTACGGAAAAGTCCCGTGGGATCCATGCCTGGTTCATTTTAATGAACGTGAGCTTGTCCACATTGTCTCTGGACAGGCGGCTGCGCTTGTCTGTTATAACGCCCCCAGCCGTGCTAAATACCCGTTCAGATAATACACTGGCTGCAGGGCACGCCAGCACCTCCAAGGCGTAAAGGGCAAGCTCAGGCCATGTGCCCAATTTGGAGACCCAGAAGTTGAAGGGGGCAGACCCGTCATTCACTACATGTAGGCGTGTGCACACATACTGCTCCACCATGTTGGTAAAATGCTGCCTCCTGCTAAGACGTTCCATCTGAGCTGCTGGTGCTGCTGTTTGTTGTGGCGTGCTGACAAAGCTTTTCCACATTTCGGCCATGCTAACCCTGCCTTCTGAGGTGCTGGCGGTGCCCTGGTTGCGTTGGCGACCTCCTCCTCCTCCTCCTCTGCCTTGTGCTTCCACTGTGGCCCCGCTGTCAGATGGGAATGCCAGCAGCATGGCGTCTACCAGCGTGCGCTTGTACTCGCGCATCTTGCGATCGCGCTCCAGTGAGTGAATTAAGGACGGTACGTTGTCCTTGTAACGGGGATCCAGCAGCGTGGCCACCCAGTAATCAGCACAAGTTAGAATGTGGGCAACTCGGCGGTCGTTGTGGAGACACTGCAGCATGTAATCGCTCATGTGTGCCAGGCTGCCCAGAGGCAACGAAAGGCTGTCCTCTGTGGGAGGTGTATGGTCCGTGTCCTCTGTATCCCCCCAGCCACGCACCAGTGATGGCCATGAGCTGGCCTGGGTGCCACCCTGCTGTGAACATGGTTCCATCTCCTCCTCCAGCTCCTCCTCCTCCTCATCCTCCAGAACTGTGCCCCTGCTGGACAATTGCGTCCCTGGCGTTTGCGTGTGCAGGAACCCACCCTCGGAGCCCCTTGCGAATGACTGCCCTGAAAGCCTTGGAAATGTTACCTCTTCATCCTCCTCCTCCTCCTCATCCTGTGCCACATCCTCTTCCATCATCGCCCGAATTGTTTTTTCAAGGAGGCATAGAAGTGGGATAGTTAAGCTGAGAACGGCGTCATTGCCACTGGCCATGTTGGTGGAGTACTCAAAACAGCGCAACAAGGCACACAGGTCTCGCATGGAGGCCCAGTTAAATTAAATAGCGGAATAGAAAATATGATCCAAAAAAAGTGTATGTATATCACACGTACACAACCACACTAGGCCCCAATTACTATTGTTTGTACCCCTAAAAGGCTAGATGAGGAGTAGGGGGAGTATGGAACAGGCAGCACCCTCAAACCTTCAGAAGTATGAGATGAACCCCAACAACTTGGAAAGGTGGATCTCTCTCACACGTACCGACACAGACTATCCCGCAATTCAATTGATCCTCAAAGGTTTTTATTGAATAGCGGAATAGGAAATATGATCAAAAAAAGTGTATGTATCTCGCACGTACACAACCACACTAGGCCCCAATTACTATTGTTTGTACCCCTAAAAGGCTAGATGAGGAGTAGGGGGGGTATGGAACAGGCAGCACCCTCAAACCTTCAGAAGTATGAGATGAACCCCAACAACTTGGAAAGGTGGATCTCTCTCACACGTACCGACACAGACTATCCCGCAATTCAATTGATCCTCAAAGGTTTTTATTGAATAGCGGAATAGGAAATATGATCAAAAAAAGTGTATGTATCTCGCACGTACACAACCACACTAGGCCCCAATTACTATTGTTTGTACCCCTAAAAGGCTAGATGAGGAGTAGGGGGGGTATGGAACAGGCAGCACCCTCAAACCTTCAGAAGTATGAGATGAACCCCAACAACTTGGAAAGGTGGATCTCTCTCACACGTACCGACACAGACTATCCCGCAATTCAATTGATCCTCAAAGGTTTTTATTGAATAGCGGAATAGGAAATATGATCAAAAAAAGTGTATGTATCTCGCACGTACACAACCACACTAGGCCCCAATTACTATTGTTTGTACCCCTAAAAGGCTAGATGAGGAGTAGGGGGGGTATGGAACAGGCAGCACCCTCAAACCTTCAGAAGTATGAGATGAACCCCAACAACTTGGAAAGGTGGATCTCTCTCACACGTACCAACACAGACTATCCCCCAATTTAACTGATCCCCAAAGGTTTTTGATTAAATAGCGGAATAGAAAATATGATCCCAAAAAAGTGTATGTATATCACACGTACACAACCACACTAGGCCCCAATTACTATTGTTTGTACCCCTAAAAGGCTAGGAGTAGGGGGAGTATGGAACAGGCAGCACCCTCAAACCTTCAGAAGTATGAGATGAACCTCAACAACTTGGAAAGGTGGATCTCTCTCACACGTACCAACACAGACTATCCCCCAATTTAACTGATCCCCAAAGGTTTTTGATTAAATAGCGGAATAGAAAATATGATCCCAAAAAAGTGTATGTATATCACACGTACACAACCACACTAGGCCCCAATTACTATTGTTTGTACCCCTAAAAGGCTAGGAGTAGGGGGAGTATGTAACAGGCAGCACCCTCAAACCTTCAGAAGTATGAGATGAACCCCAACAACTTGGAAAGGTGGATCTTTCTCACACGTACCAACACAGACTATCCCCCAATTTAACTGATCCCCAAAGGTTTTTGATTAAATAGCGGAATAGAAAATATGATCCCAAAAAAGTGTATGTATATCACACGTACACAACCACACTAGGCCCCAATTACTATTGTTTGTACCCCTAAAAGGCTAGGAGTAGGGGGAGTATGGAACAGGCAGCACCCTCAAACCTTCAGAAGTATGAGATGAACCTCAACAACTTGGAAAGGTGGATCTCTCTCACACGTACCAACACAGACTATCCCCCAATTTAACTGATCCCCAAAGGTTTTTGATTAAATAGCGGAATAGAAAATATGATCCCAAAAAAGTGTATGTATATCACACGTACACAACCACACTAGGCCCCAATTACTATTGTTTGTACCCCTAAAAGGCTAGGAGTAGGGGGAGTATGGAACAGGCAGCACCCTCAAACCTTCAGAAGTATGAGATGAACCCCAACAACTTGGAAAGGTGGATCTCTCTCACACGTACCAACACAGACTATCCCCCAATTTAACTGATCCCCAAAGGTTTTTGATTAAATAGCGGAATAGAAAATATGATCCCAAAAAAGTGTATGTATATCACACGTACACAACCACACTAGGCCCCAATTACTATTGTTTGTACCCCTAAAAGGCTAGATGAGGAGTAGGGGGAGTATGGAACAGGCAGCACCCTCAAACCTTCAGTATGAGATTGTGTTCACTGTACCCCACAAAGATTGAGTTCACTGCACCCCACAATGATTGTGTTCACTGCACCCCACAAAGATTGTGTTCACTGCACCTCACAAAGATTGTGTTCACTGTACCCCCCAAAGATTGTGTTCACTGCACCCCACAAAGATTCTGTTCACTGTACCCCACAAAGATTGTGTTCACTGCACCCCAAAAAGATTGTGTTCACTGCACCCCAAAAAGGATGTTGTTCACTGCACCCCAAAAAGGATGTTGTTCACTCCACCCCAAAAAGATTGTGTTCACTGCACCCCACAAAGATTGTGTTCACTGCACCCCACAAAGATTGTGTTCACTGCACCCCAAAAATGATTTTGTTCACTGCACCCCAAAAAGGATTTTGTTCACTGCACCCCAAAAAGGATGTTGTTCACTCCACCCCAAAAAGATTGTGTTCACTGCACCCCAAAAAGATTGTGTTCACTGCACCCCACAAAGGATTTTGTTCACTGCACCCCAAAAAGATTGTGTTCACTGCACCCCAAAAAGGATGTTGTTCACTGCACCCCAAAAAGGATTTTGTTCACTGCACCCCAAAAAGATTGTGTTCACTGCACCCCACAAAGGATTTTGTTCACTGCACCCCACAAAGATTGTGTTCACTGCACACCAAAAAGGATTGTGTTCACTGCAGCCCAAAAAGATTGTGTTCACTGCAGCCCAAAAAGATTGTGTTCACTGCAGCCCAAAAAGATTGTGTTCACTGCAGCCCAAAAAGATTGTGTTCACTGCAGCCCAAAAAGATTGTGTTCACTGCAGCCCAAAAAGATTGTGTTCACTGCAGCTCACACACAGAAAAATGGATGTGGATCACTGACACCTGCCTATCTCCAATCCCACACCACACAGCAATATCGATTGTAGTTTGTAGAACACAGTTTCCCTAAAATTCAGCAGACTCTGTCCCTAACAGGATTGAGAAGAGATCGTAGATCAGGATTGAGTGCAGACCCCACCCCCCACACAGCAATATCGATTGTAGTTTGTAGAAGACACTGACCCTATATAATTCAGCAGACTCTATCCCTAAAATGCCTACAACTCGCCCTGCCTAAACACTCCGACCTGTCCCTCAATTCTATCCGGACACAAATGGTTTTTTCCTGCCTATCTTTCCCTAATCAGCAGCCAGCACGTTGATGTGTGCTCTGTCCCTGAATCTAAGCAGCATAATGACGCCGCTGCGGCTGCCTCGAACTTATAAAGACTTGGTCACATGCTTCAGACGGCCAATCACAGCTACTGAGACATTTGCAGGCATGGCTGGGATGGCTTAAGGCACACCAGTTAAACGATTGTTGATTGGCTGTTGAAAGCCCGCCATGAAAAGAGCGCCAAAGCATGCAAAACCCGGAAATAAAACGACCGAACACGGATTTTTACCCGAACATACAGTAAAGTGTCCGTGTCCGTGTTCGGGTACAAAAAATCCAATTATTCGGTACGAACACGAATAATACAGTCCGTGTTCGCTCAACACTAATCACAAAGTCTTTTTTGCTAGTTTTTGATCTGCTGGTAAAGAGGGACAAATATGATTCTTTTTATGTCTAAACAAACCCCCCCCCATCCCCCACACCTAATACAAATCAACTAAGTTGTTTAAAAAAAAAAGACTAATCGGGAAATAAGAATGAGGAGAATGTTCCGGCCCCGTAAGTGGGGAAATGTTCTGCCCCTGAAGGGGTTAATCTAGGTTTCCACACTATATATGTGTGTATCATCATCTGCTGGAGATAAAAGACGTCACAGTGACTATGGAGGAAGAGGACGGACATGACGGGGGGGGGGGGGTTACTGGGTGTAAATAGAAAATAAGATCTTATTACCTTCTCTGCTTCCACTTCCAGCAACGTCTCCTCTCTACTTCCTACTGCCTCATCTTTCCCCCAGAATTTCTATTTATATCTGACATCACTTCCTGTCTGTATTCCATAGAGACTTCCTGTCTGTATTCCATAGAGACTTCCTGTCTGGGTAGAAGTGAGGTCACCACCTTGTGGAGCTCAGAGGAACTGCAGCCCTGAGAACCGTCTGGTAGTGTGAACACGGCCTTGTGCTGTGTGTGTATATACTGTATATCCTTCCCCTCTCTCTCCTCCCTGAGTGTGTATGAAGAGGCGGAGCTCCTGCTGGAACAGCGGTCGGAGGAGGAAGCCGAGTCTAGGAGGGAGACGGACAGAAAGCGCAGCAGACTTGCAGGAGTGAGCGAGGAGGATCCAGTTCCTTTGCCATCGGAGGTGAGGAGAGTGTGAAGGATGTTTGTGACTCTGGTAGATGAAAAGCTGGGAGTCATATTGCTCTGGTGAGTGGGGAAGCACTACTAAGGGGGCGCCCTCACCATCACGTGTGTAAGAGGTGGAAGAAGGCGTGGCTACACTACAGCTGGCACAGATTGGAGCACGGAGAACTTTCACACCTTATCAACTTTTCATTCATTTGTGGACTGTTTTTTGAGAAGTAGATGCAAAGTGGAAGCAGTGGACTTGCGAGAACACTATATTGAGTACACAATGTTGTATGATTACATGAATTTGCACAGGTTTTTAGGTTATTTAATATAGCAGCAAATATTATGAGATTAAAGAAGTGCAAAATGGAAGCAGTGGATCTGCAGGGAAGAGCATCTTGAGCACAAAGCACTTTATGTTGTATATAAATTTGCACATGGTTCAGTTTACTTCATCTATTGAAAAACACGATAAGATCAATGAAGTAGGTGTAAAGTGGAAGAAGTAGATCTGCAGAGAATATTATTTTGAGCTCCTAGCACTTTATATATGAAGGTATCCACATACAGTGCCGGGACAAGGTGATCCAGGGCCCAGGGCAAAGATGGCAAACTGCAGCCCCCCTCCCTTAAGGTTAGGGTCAGGGCGCCCCCATTCCTGCAATAAAACCACTGCACCCAGGGCAGCCGCCCCTCCTGACCCCCCTTTTCCTGCCCCTGTCCACATATTTTAGTGTATTTATGATAATTTATGTGCACACACAATAGGACAGCGCTGTGACACATAATGCTCTTCTAGTTGATAAAGGGAATACTTACCTTTGTTACAGCAGCAGTCCGGTATAAGTTATTTTTGTAGGTATTTGGCTGTTACACATAGCGCAGGTTTTTTTCAATTTATATTGGGGACATAATTGCCCAAATCAGGGCTGCAGTTCCTCTGAGCTCCACAAGGTGGTGATCTCACTTCTACCCAGACAGGAAGTCTCTATGGAATACAGACAGGAAGTGATGTCAGGTACAGACAGGAAGTTCCAGGTGAGAGGTGAGTTGGGAGGAAGTAGAGAGAAGACATTGCTGGAAGTGGCAGCAGAGGAGGTAATAAGATTTTATTTTCTATTTACACCCAGTAACCCCCCCCCCCCCCCCCCCCGTCATGTCCGTCCTCTTCCTCCATAGTCATTGTGATGTCTTTTATCTCCAGCAGATGATGATACTTATCTTTAAATCTCTGCCCTCCTAATAGTCTGATTTTAGATTTGAAAGACGTGCTTTAAAGCGGTAGTATCCTGCTTTTTTTACTTTTACCTACAGGTAAGCCTATAATAAGGCCTATAATAAGGCTTACCTGTAGGTACAATTAATATCTCCTAAACCGGCACGGTTTAGGAGATATTTGCAGTGCATGCAGCCGCTCACGAGAGTGGTGCTTGCGCTCTGAAGGTCCGGCGGACCTTCAGCTTCCCTTGCCAGGAGCTTGCCGGAAAATCACTCCGGCAAGTCAAACGCCGAGGGATCATGGCAGCGCCCGCAGCGATGTCCGGGGGTCCGTGTCGGGGCTTCGTTCTAAGGTAAGTAATACATAATGAGCTAGTATGCGATGCATACTAGCTCATTATGCCTTGGTCTTGCAGGTTTTTTTTTTTTTTGTGTTTTTGGGTTTACAACCGCTTTAATTGTTAGCTATCCTTCTATTAACCTATGAATTATTAATTAACAAACAACCACCCCCACCCTTAACAGTATAAAACTAGAGCACCCTTATGGGGACAGCACGTTACTGGGGGGGATGTTGCTGGGGTTCTTTCCTTTAGTGATTCTTTCTCTAAATGATTCTTTATACAAGTGATTTGCACTTCAGCGATTGCACAAAGTGAACATACATAATAAACTGCACTGAAAAGCACCAAACAGGCTGCAGGTGATCCTGTCTCTCTATTCAGCTCTCCTTCCACTCTGTAACATGCGCTCTCTACCACTCCTTCTGGTAGCTGTGTCCTCTCTCCTTATACTCTCTTTCCTTCACCCCTCTTCTCCACCCCTCACCTTCTATATATCACCCTCCTTTCTGTCCTCTCCCTATTACTGCACTCACCATCTCCTGCTAATTCTATACCCACCTGCTGATAAATCCTCCAGGATGCTGGGACATGTCCCTTCATATAAATCGCACTACCTCACTCACTTCTTCTAACCTCTGGAGATTTATCCCTGAACCCTGGGCCTCTATCATATAACTGTGCCCAGTGCTCCCATCACCCTAAACCTTCTGGCAGCAGCCGCAATCCACAAAACTTGTTTTCCATTACTCTTCTTCCCAAAACCAATCTCCCCTTCTCCTGAGCCCTCTGGAATGCCCGCTCTGTCTGTGACAAACTCACCTCCCTCCATGACCTCTTTATCACAAATTACTTAAACTTACTTGCCATTACCAAAACCTGGCTTCATGAATCCGACACTGCTTCTCCTGCTTCCCTCCCCCATGATGGTCTTCTCTGGACTCACTCTTCCAGACCTACGCAGCTCCTAACAGGTACTTCACCCACCTCCCCTACTGACACTCACCTCTTCAGAGGCACATTGTATTTGTTTCTTTTCTTCCATTTCTCTCTTCTGAAATCCCCACTATAATTTTTGGTGACTTCAACACCCTGTTAAAGCTAATAATACATCTACTTCTAAAGTTCTCAGCCTAGCCTCCTCTTTTGACCTGAAGCAATGGATACAGGCTCCTACTCACTCTGATGGTAACACAGTAACACCTTTGACCTTGTATTCTCCTATCTATGCACCCCATCCAACAATCTCTCCTACTCTCTGATCACCACCTTATTAATTTTGCTCTCTCCCTGGCTTCCACCTTCTCTCTCCCCAACCACCTTACAGTTACCTGTAGAAACCTTCAACATCACAACACTTCTCAACTCTGCTACTGACCACCCCTATACAAAATCTCACCCCTGCCCTGCCCCAACCTAGCCACTTCTATCTACAACAGTTCTATGTCATCCTCTCTAGACAAGCTGGGCCCCCTCACTACACACAGAATCAGGCCCTGACCCCTACAACCTTGGAAAATAGATGACACCAGAAGTTTCAGAAAACGTAGCTGCACTCTTAAGCACCTGTGGCGTAAGACTAAGTCCCAGAATGACTTCAACCAATATAAATCTGCCCTCCGAAAATGCCACTCTTGCCTCTTCACTGCCAAGCAGACAGCGCTTCTCTACCTTCAACTCTCTTCTTCGTCCTCCTCTGCCTCCACTCTCCAACTCACTCACTGTCCAGGAGATCACCAATCACTTCAACAATAAGATTGAATCAATTCATGATAAAGAGATCTCCAATGTACAGATACATCCCCCACTTAACACCCCGTGTCCAATCATTACCTCCCCATTCAATCCTGCAGCTATTGATGAGGCTGCTAAACCTTTTTCTAACTCCCACCTGCTCCCGCACAAGTGCTACAGTCACCCTCTGGCTTTATTCTACACTCTCTAACCCACATCCTAAATCTCTCCCTCTCTTCCGGCACCTTTCCCAACTCTCTAAAACATGCACTAGTCACCCCTATCCTTAAAAAGCCCTCTCTGGACCCCATGCTCGCCTCCTTCATTCCCCTTTTCCTCCAGACTCCTTGAAAGCCTGGTCTACAACTGACTGTGTGACCATTTGATTGAGAACAAATTTTGCGATCCCCTTCTGTCTGGATTTCGCTCTCAACACTCCACAGAAACTGCTCTCCTTACAGAGAACAGCTAAAACCAATGGAACTTTCTGTACTCCTAATCCTGGACCTCTCTGCTGCCTTTGATACAGTGGACCACCCCTCCTCTTCAAAAAACTCCACTCCTTTGGTCTCTGTGACTGTACTCTTCGCTGGTTCTCATCCAACCTATCACACTGCACCTTCAGTGTCATCTACAATTCTACTCCCTCTTCTCCTCTTCCTTACTCTGTCGGGGTTCCCCAAGGTTCTGTTCTTGGACCTCTCCTATTCTCAGTCTACTCCTCCTCCCTGGGTCAATTGATTGCCTCCCATGGCTTTTAATACCATTTCTAAGCTGACTACACCCAAATCTATCTCTCTACCCTTCAGCTCACTCCATCAGCCTCCTAACGTATCACTAATTTACTAACAGACATATCAGCCTGGATGTCACTCCACTTCCTCAAACTCACTCTATCCAAAACTGAGCTCATATTATTTCCTCCTCCACACGCCTCTTCCCCTGATTTCTCTGTCAAAATGGACGGCACAACTATCAACCCGTCCACCCATGCCAAGGTTCTAGGTGTAATTCTGTACTCTGAATTATCTTTTCTGCTCCATATCCATTCACTGTCCACAGCTTAGCGCTTAACCTCCGAAACATCTCCAAAATACGCCCTTCCTAACCAATGACACCACAAAGCTCCTAATCTACTCCCTGGTTATCTCTTGCCTCGAATACTGCATCTCTCTTTATTGGCTTCCCCTTACATAGGTTATCTCCTTTTAGTATGAATGCTATTACAAGACTTGTACACCTTACAAACCGCTCAGCGTCTGCCACCCCTCTCTGTCAATCCCTCCATTGGCTGCCACTCACCCAACAATTAAATTCAAAATACTAACAATAACTTACAAAGCCATCCACAACTCGGCCCCCAGCTTAACCTAGTCTCACAAAACCAACCAAATGGTTCTCTTTGTTTCTCCCAGGATCTCCTGCTCTCTAGCTCCATTGTCACCTCCTCCCATGCTCACCTCCAGGACTTCTCCCAAGCCACTCCTATCCTATGGAACTCCCTATCTCCTTCTCTGTTTGCCTTTTGATGATCCCTGAAATCTCATCTCTTTAAAGAAGCCTATTGTGCCCCCACCTAACAACTGTAATTTTATTTTCTCCATCAGCCCATCCCCCACAGTTATTACCTTTTTGTATTACTCGACCCTTCCTCCTAGATTGTAAGCTCTAAAGAGCAGGACCTTCTGATTCCTCCTGTATTAAATTGTATTGTAATTGTACTGTCTGCTTTTATGTTGTAAAGCGTTGCACAAATTGTTGGCGCTATATAAATCCTGTATAATGATAAATGTATTCCCATGCAGGTAGTTGTTCTTGAATGTACAGCAACGCCTCTATTACCCCCTCACATCCACATCCTATTATTGTGTGACCAATACCATCCAAATAATTCTTACTTTTATTTCCCAAAGTTATCCGTCTACAAGGAGACCTGTATAGATCAAATGATGGCACCAATGAGGATGGAGGAGGACCGGAGTCACATGACTGAGAAGATACTAAACCTCACCCTGGAGATCATCTACCTGCTGACCGGAGAGGTGAGGAGGATTCTGGGAGGTCACATGACATCACTCTTATCTCTATTCATAAAACACAGACCTGACCAGAGAGGTGAGGAGGATTCTGGGAGGTCACATGACATCACTCTTATCTCTATTCATAAAACACAGACCTGACCGAAGAGGTGAGGAGGATTCTGGGAGGTCACATGACATCTCTCTTATCTCTATAAATAAAACACAGACCTGACCAGAGAGGTGAGGAGGATTCTGGGAGGTCACATGACATCACTCTTATCTCTATAAATAAAACACAGACCTGACCGGAGAGGTGAGGAGGATTCTGGGACTCTAACATGATATTCCTATTGCTTCCTCAATACAGAGATTTCCTCCTCTGAAGTCAGGTGATCATATGACCATCACAGTACCTCCATGTGACTCCCTAAATCCTGAGAGACGCAACATGCAGAAGATTCTAGAAGTCACCAAGAAGATGATGGAGCTGCTGACAGGAGAGGTGAGCGGTGCTGGGAATTCTTTTTTGTAATTTTATTTTTATTGAATTTCCCAAAAATAAAGAGGAAAATAGTCAATGGTTTGAATTACGCAAAAAACACAAACAGCATGAAGAGGGTATATAGATATTACAGCATTGTGACGGGAGTTACTTTGGGCGGGGGGCTTGGGGAACCCAGATTACTTACAGAGGATGGGAAACTCCTTGCCCAGTTCCCCCGGCCCCTCCTATGTGTAAGTCACCCTGTGTCTATTAGGGGCACAGGGTGATGGAGAAACCCAGTTGGGTCTGCACTAACCAGACTCACAGTACAACCACACTGGACTCAGCATTTCCTGTTACCCCGGTTATCCTTGGTTCTATATGTGTGGTTTGTGTTGAAAGAATGAAGGGGGCTCTTTCACTTAGGACCATAATATTTATGAACAATATCCCTCAATAAATATATTATGATACATCGGTTTGCCATTTTCAGACTGCTTGTAGGAGTTTATCTAATAGACCATTGCTAGATAGTTTGAGGTGGGGTGGGGTTTGTTGTTGTTAAGTGCCTGTATCCCATCGTTCTGTTGTTTCTGTCTGCCTTGGGATCAACCTATTATGGGATACATATGTGTATGTGGATTAGCAAATAAAGGGGAGGGGGGATTGTCCTAGAGTGTATATCTCTTTGTGCCTGTGTTGGAATAAACAGTCTTATGCTTCTTACCACCCTACACTGATGTCTTGACAAATGAATGGGTGGGCTAAGGGATCTTGGGTTGTGCTGGTACCAGGCAAGGGAAGCTTATATGGCAGACATATTTTTCTTGAGTACGGGGTCCGTCACAAGCATGAAGAGTGTATATAGGTATTACGCCATGAAGAGGGTATATAGATATTATAGCATGATATATCATGACTTGATAAAGTGCATGGGTGCGAAACTTGTCATTACGGCAACTGTCCAAGCTTACGTTCCATGCTGGGACCCCGAGGCTTCCTCTGGTTCTTCCTGCTCCCGCACACTGGCCGACCGTGATGTAACCCGAGCCCGTTGCTGCGCTCCGTCTGGTTCCCTAAGTGGCAGTATCGTATTTCCAAGGGCTTTTGGATTGGCGCCCCTCTATCAGCCCTCACCACAGTGCTGGATGACCCTTCCATTAATACCCAGGGACCTTTTGCAGTGGTATTGTTGGCTTTTTCATTAACTTGACTGTTCTTATCCACCACATTGTGGGTAATAAACTGTTGTGAGACTTTTACCCTTCATAGACCTGGTTGTTGTTTTCACAGTCCTGCAGATAATTCTCCTTCTAGTGACCACTGGGGGCACCTAGCGTGGTCTTTTGTTTTGTGTATGCCTGTATCTTGCACTATCCAAAGTGTATTTGACAGCTGCATAGGTTTGTCCTGGTCTTCCCATGAATCCATCTATGATCTGTGCCCTCAGCGCTCGGTATACATGTTTGTTTAAAGTGACGCAACTGAAATCTATTGGCTTCGGCCCAGGGCAGGATCCTTCCATAGGACAGGGAGTCTGGGATTGAAGGATTATATAAAAGGTAAGCAGGAGAGAACATGGTGAAGAAAGAAAATACCGTGTGCAACATTTTTTCCATATGGACAACATAAATAGCATAGGGGAGGAGGATTGTTTCAGTGGAGAGGACATGGTGGAGTCAGCTGACCATAATAAAGGGCATGGGTGAGTGGGGTAGATGAGCCCAAATTATATTTCAGACCGGCGACTGGGTGGGGGATGGACAGACCAGGACATGAAAGTCTGGAGGTGGGAGGCATAATAATAATTTAACCACTTACCACCGGAAGGCGTCATATGTCGTCCTGGACTTGAAGTGGTGGTATCTGGATGATGGGTGCAGCTGCAGGCATCACCCAGATATCTTTCTTTTCAGCCAGCAATTCCCTATCTTGTAAAAGCCCTAGCTGGTCATGAGCCGCTTGATTTACAGGCAGCGGGAGGGGATGTCCTCCCCCTCTCCTGCTGCCCTCTAGTGCCATAGAGCTGACCATAGAATGGATGGTCCCCGGCCATCTCTATGCTCCTGGGAGGCCGAAAGCAACATCATGACATCACTTCCGGGACTGGCAGATGTAAATACTGCCAGTTTTTTATCCTGGAAAGCAGAGATCAATTTACTTTTTTTTTCTCATGCTTTCCTGGGTAGAGGAGATATCTGGGGTCTATGGGACCCCAGATTTCTCCATAAAGAGGACCTGTCACGCCTTATTCCTATTACAAGGGATGTGTACATTTCTTGTAATAGGAATAAAAGTGATAAAAAAAATAGAGTTGGTGTACAAAAAAAAATAAATAAATAAATAATAATAATAAAAAAGTTTTTAAAGCACTCCTGTCCTCTTGTGCTTGCATGCAAAAGCAAACGCATACGTAGGCTGCACCCGCATATATATATATATATACAATGTCATATATACCACACATGTGAGGCATTTCACGAATGGGTGCAATTCTAAAGCATGACACACGTGTTTGATATCTAACTACTGAGCGTAACATCATCTTGTATATTTTACAAAAAATTGGCAAATAAATGATGATTTTTACATGTAGGAGAGAAATGCCAGAATTGGCCCGGATGGGAAGTGGTTAACAGGTCAGGTGCTCCCAGACCGCCCCTAGATCTCAGCCAAAGCAAAGTGGATTGTGCTATGCGATGGGACTTATGGTGCCATATAAATGTAACAAAGGTACTTTGCAGCAATTTAAGCCGAGAAAGAGGGACTTGGACCGGGAGAGTCTCCAATAGGTACAGCAGTTTGGGGAGGAACCACATTTTGAAGACATTTACCGTGCCTAGCCAGGAGATATTATACAGTAAGCATCCCATTGTTTCAGGGATAAATGTATGTCATGAAATAAAGAAGGAAGGTTAGCTTAGTATAATGAGGAGAAGGTGTCACATGAATAACGAGGTATTTGAGGGAACAGGTACACTAGTGATACGAGTAAGCGGATTGTAAGGTGCCCAGAGTTGTGGGAGGAATGTTGATAGAAAGATCCTCGATCTTAGAAGTATTAATCTTATACCCCGGCAGTGTACTCAGGTAGATGATTGACAATTATTAGTAGTTATGATTTATACACAGCATGTTTGTTACAATGAATGTTTTATTTTATATTCAGAGTGGAAACCTCGGGGATGATAATATTGATGTTAAAGAAGAGTATAAAGAGGAGGATGAGGAGTATGGAGTGATGGAGGAGTTTTCAGAAGGACACAAGGATATGATGGAGCCACCTAATACCAGGAACCCACCAGAGAGATGTCCCTGTCCTCTGTATTCCCGGGATTCCACACAGGAAGGTCACACCATCCCTCAATGTTACAAGGTTGGTGCGATGGAGTATCTAGAACATGGACTTGTGGAGATGATGTGAGGATATTTTATGTGAGCTTATATTTTACAGATGATTCTACTCTCATTTTTTTTTAGGGTGAAGATCGGATAGATATAAAAGTTGAGGTTAAATCAGAAGAAGAAGAGACGTATGTGAGGGATGATCAGCAGTCTATGGAGGAGGATGGAATAACGGGGACATTTATAGAGGAGGACACTCCTACAGAGATCAGCACAGGTGGGTCATTAACACTAAATACATTCCTCCACCCATACTGCTTACTGATTGGTCCAGAGTGCCCAGGTCTAGCAAGATCTCTGACCGCAATTTTCCCAGATTTGCTTGCTCTGATATCTGCTAGCTGTGCCGGGTGGAGGGATATGTCTGTATAGTCTCAGACCCAAGTCACCAGTCTCAGGAGATGGGAGGCAGCGGTGTGGGACCTCTGCAATTTGTCTCAAGTAACATATAAGCTTCCCCCACACTATATACTCGATGTTGTACATTACATACTCCTGACCCCTGCACTATATACTCTATGTTGTACATTACATACTCCTGATCCCTGCACTATATACTCTATGTTGTACATTACATACTCCTGACCCCTGCACTATATACTCTATGTTGTACATTACATACTCCTGACCCTTGCACTATATACACTATATTGTACATTACATACTCCTGATCCCTGCACTATATACTCTATGTTGTACATTACATACTCCTGACCCCTTCACTATATATACTGAATGCTGTACATTACATACTCCTGACCCCTGCTCTACATATTCTGTTAAACCAAAACTCTAAAGCTACGTGAAAACCAGTCTGTGACTAAGTATACTAAATATATACAAAATATATTTCTGCTGTGTTTACATCAATACAAATAAAAAAAAAAAAAAAAATCATGAATTATGCAAATATAAAGTGCACTCAAAAGTTAACGCTTACAATTGTTCATAAAACTTATGTAAAACATAAAGTCCCCGCCCAGTGTCCACAAATATGATGTTACATATTCCTGACCCCTATATATACTCTGTTATACGCTAAAAAGTTGTACATTACATAGTGCTGACCCCCGCACTATATACTTTTTGTTGTACATTACATAGTCCTGACCTCTACAGTATATACTTTGTTTTGTATATTACATAGTCCTGATCCTTGCTGTACATACAATAACCCAATGATGGTGGTCTTTAGGATCAGTCCAGTCTTCATCTTGGTTCTCCCCCCATCCTCACTCTCTGACCTCTGGTGGGGCTCAGCCCCGCTGTTATTCATGACTAAATCATGGAGTAAATAAGGAAGTGCAGGACTTCTTGTGTTGGGAAGATGGCAATGAGTGATAATGGGGGAGGGGACACTCGTCCTATAATCCCCTCATCACTGTCACTCCTATAAAAGACAGTTCTCGTTGTTTCCTCACTCTCTGACTAAGGTCCATGAATAAAGAAATGAACTGGTAGGAGATCAGAGGACCCATTTACTAGTTACCTTGAGGGGGGAATTGTAAGATCCTCAGAGACAAAGCTGCCTGATGTGGGCGGAGTCCTGGTTTAGGGGAACCCATCTGCTGATGTCTAGTAATAATTTTTGTATTTCTATTTTAGAAGATGGACGGGAGATGAGGAAAACCTCAGAGGATTGTCTCACTTTGTCTCCAGACTGTAAAGTAGAAGATGAGGACATCACACAGTATAGTCCAGGAGAAAACCCGGCTACCTCAAATCTCCATCCAGCACCACACAGTGTAGATGGACCATCGTATTCCTCTTATCCTGAGGAACCTCAGACTGTGAGGGACGGTGCCGGACCATCGTATTCCTCTTATCCTGAGGAACCTCAGATTGTGAGGGACAGTGCCGGACCATCGTATTCCTCTTATCCTGAGGAACCTCAGACTGTGAGGGACGGTGCCGGACCATCGTATTCCTCTTATCCTGAGGAACCTCAGACTGTGAGGGACGGTGCCGGACCATCGTATTCCTCTTATCCTGAGGAACCTCAGATTGTGAGGGACGGTGCCGGACCATCGTATTCCTCTTATCCTGAGGAATCTCAGACTGTGAGGGACAGTGCCGGACCATCGTATTCCTCTTATCCTGAGGCACCTCAGACTGTGAGGGACGGTGCCGTCCTTCCAACACATAAGAGGTTCTCCTGTACTGAGTGTGGGAAATGTTTTGCACGGAAGTCCCATCTATTCACACATCAGAGATTACACACGGGGGAAAAGCCGTATTCCTGTCCTGAGTGCGGGAAATGTTTTTCAGACAAGTCCAGTTTTTACAAACATCAGAAATTGCACACGGGGAAGATGTATTCCTGTCCTGGGTGTGGGAAATGTTTTTCACAGAAGGCCAGTCTTTACAGACATCAGAGATCTCACACGGGGGAGAAGCCGTATTCCTGTCCTGAGTGCGGGAAATGTTTTTCAGTGAAGTCCAATCTTAACATACATCTGAGATCTCACACGGGTGAGAAGCCATATTCCTGTCCTGAGTGTGGGAAATGTTTTTCACTGAAGCCTAATCTTTACAGACATCAGAGAACTCACACAGGGGAGAAGCCACTTTCCTGTCCTGAGTGAGGGAATTATTCCTCATTGAAGTCCTGTCTTCCTGTACATCAGGGGTCCAACACAACCCTCAAGGTGTATTAGTGCCTTGAGTGCGGGAAATGTCTTCTATATGAATGTTGGTGGACATGTGGGGAAGAAGCACACCCTGATATACACCTCTGATCTACTCCATGGCTGATCTTCATCATGTAAGAAACACTTCATAAGGAGATCAGAGATCACCAAAGACATGGATGAAGTGTTGTCCCGTGTTGGCCATTGATAGCAGGAGAAAAATAAAAATGGAATCCTTACCTTTACCTTTATATATATGAGGATTTCGTTGATGTCATACGGCACTAATAAAGTTTACCCAAAAGAACATTTCATGTAAGAATTTCTAATACAATGTGATATAAATAAATAATAGGATGTGAATCCCCAGAATTCTTAGACCCTCCTCAGTGAATAAATATATAAGATAATCTGATAGAATGTGTCCTTATTAGCACAATCCAGCCCACATAATGTGTAACTCTCCGTATACACCAATCCATCTTCATATATTTGTGGTCACCGCTGTGACTGGAATACTGGAGTGCAGCCCACCCCCCATTGAAGGACTTACACTCACCAGATAAATATGCCTGAAATGAGTGGATTTGGGATAAAACAGCATAAAATCCAGAATTGATGGATGAGCCGAGCACGGCCTCCGAGTATACCTTCCTCCGAGCCTCAGAATTCCACTGGATCTCCAGCTTCTGATTTCCCTCCAAGTATGTGACTGCTCCGTCTCATCATCTATACGGCACGGATCTTCCCAAAAGAGAACTAAAGCCACAATTGTATGATAATGAAAAAACCGTATTACTTTTATTTATAAAATACACTCACATAAGAACCAATCAGCATAACACCGGCAATACGGTGATCCCCTCCCCCTGTCCAGTGGCTGTCAGTGTGTATACGGCTGTTCTCCCTGGCCAGTGGCTGTCAGTGTGTATACGGCTGACCTCCCTGTCCAGAGGCTGTCGGTGTGTATACGGCTGTTCTCCCTGTGCAGCGGCTGTCAGTGTGTATACGACTGTTCTCCCTATCCAGCGGCTGTCAGTGTGTATACGGCTGTTCTCCCTGTCCAGCGGCTGTCAGTGTGTATACGGCTGTTCTCTCTGTCCAGCGGCTGTCAGTGTGTATACGACTGTTCTCCCTATCCAGTGGCTGTCAGTGTGTATACGGCTGTTCTCCCTGTCCAGCGGCTGTCAGTGTGTATACGGCTGTTCTCTCTGTCCAGCGGCTGTCAGTGTGTATACGGCTGTTCTCCCTATCCAGCGGCTGTCAGTGTGTATACGGCTGTTCTCTCTGTCCAGCGGCTGTCAGTGTGTATACGGCTGTTCTCTCTGTCCAGCGGCTGTCAGTGTGTATACGGCTGTTCTCCCTATCCAGCGGCTGTCAGTGTGTATATGGCTGTTCTCCCTGTCCAGTGGCTGTCAGTGTGTATACGGCTGTTCTCTCTGTCCAGAGGCTGTCAGTGTGTATACGGCTGTTCTCCCTGTCCAGCGGCTGTCGGTGTGTATACGGCTGTTCTCCCTGTCCAGCGGCTGTCAGTGTGTATACGGCTGTTCTCCCTGTCCAGCGGCTGTCAGTGTGTATACGGCTGTTCTCTCTGTCCAGCGGCTGTCAGTGTGTATACGGCTGTTCTCCCTGTCCAGAGGCTGTCAGTGTGTATACGGCTGTTCTCTCTGTCCAGAGGCTGTCAGTGTGTATACGGCTGTTCTCCCTGTCCAGCGGCTGTCAGTGTGTATACGGCTGTTCTCCCTGTCCAGAGGCTGTCAGTGTGTATACGGCTGTTCTCCCTGTCCAGCAGCTGTCGGTGTGTATACGGCTGTTCTCCCTGTCCAGCGGCTGTCAGTGTGTATACGGCTGTTCTCCCTGTCCAGCGGCTGTCAGTGTGTATACGGCTGTTCTCCCTGTCCAGCGGCTGTCGGTGTATACGGCTGTTCTCCCTGTCCAGCGGCTGTCAGTGTGTATACGGCTGTTCTCCCTGTCCAGCGGCTGTCGGTGGATACGGCTGTTCTCCCTGTCCAGCGGCTGTCGGTGTGTATACGGCTGTTCTCCCTTTCCAGCGGCTGTCAGTGTGTATAAGGCTGTTCTCTCTGTCCAGCGGCTGTCAGTGTGTATACGGCGGTTCTCCCTGCGCCAGCCACCCCTGATCACCACCACTCATCTCTGCTGGCCCACACACATAGTAAAGCCACATCTGTAATGCATTTCAACAGCCCTTCTCAAAGGGTGCGGCTACGAATTTCGAAGCATGTGACGTTCTCTTTCAAGTCTAGGATCAAGTAAGGAGTGCGCATGCTCTGAAACATGTAGCCACGCCCAGTAATCCTCCAATTGTGACGTCACTTCTGCCCGGTGGGCGGTGCATTCCAGCATGGTTCTTAGGGAGATGGACACATTTATTACAGCCACTTGCTTTTTTATGAAGAGCGCAGAGCTTACTTATACATGTGCAATGCCAATTGTGTTCCAATATGAACAATAAATATGTCTTTATACTGCACTTAGAAGACCTCTCCCTCCTATGTATTTTCTGTGTAGCCCCCTCTAGTGTGCTATCAGTTTAGGTACAGGCAAATGTATTGACTCATGGTAAGTGTGAGCCCGGAATCTTGGTCAGGGTTTACTGCAGGTCAGGCTGGATGACTCACAGAGAAGATTCCCAACACTCAGGGGTCTTCACCAGAGGGAAAGCCAACCAATGTCACATCACATACATGGTCCAATGCCCGGTAGATGCAGCCCTCCTTGGATGGTGAAACTACAAAAACAAAGAAGCAGAAGGCACAGACCCCTAGTGCATTACCTGAGTAACAGCGGAATTTATTAATATAAAAAGCAACCAATAAAATGCATACTCACAAAGGTGCAGAAATATACAGCATGTACATGGAAGTATACATGAGGTAGAAAATCCAAGTTTTTCTGCGTCCTCACATAAGCACACTAACGTGTTTCAGGGGGCACACCCCCTTCTTCAGAGCTGTGCTAACCAGCACAACCAAATACCTCGTGTTTAAATACAGCAGAGCACACCGAAACGTGTGTAGACCTTACCGTCACCAGGACCAGAATGTGTCGTAGCAATTTATTTACCTTTTAATGCAGTTTTTAAAATGATTTTTTCAAGTTATTTTCCACATGTATTCTATATTGTGGTCATGGTGTCTATATGGGGTCGGTCACACTCATTCTAAGTGTTCTATCAAACTGTCTCATGAGTATCAGTACCAAATATATTAGAAATGTTTTTAGATGGATTGTGTCATAAATTTGAGAATAAGCCCCCATAATGCCCGGTGTTTACTGCATACAGACATACGTTGGTGCTGGACACACATGGGGGATCATTCATGTACAGATGTGTGTACATCCATTGTAAATACACACACTATTTTTATTGTACTTTTATTCATTTTTTGTATCTATTTATTCTCCTTCCATGTATACTTAAACTGTCATCTCAATTAATTTACTTTTATTATTTTTATTTTCATTTTTATATTTTTTATTTTTTTCAATTTATTTTCAATTTTTATTATTTTCACAAATCCTTTTTTTTCCCGTCTGTGCCACACTGCTGTGGGGATACTCATGTGGTTACTATGTTGGACCGGAAGCGACGTGTTATGCTACTTCCTGTTTCCGGCCGGTACACTGGGGCTTCCAAGTGCTGGTGCTTTTATCACAAGGACCCCCTGGTATTTGGCCCTTGTGTCCCCAGTTACTGCTTTTCCATCGCCCCTGGGGAAAACAGGAGAGAACACAGCAGCACACCCGAAACCAGGAGTGCGGATTCACTTCCGGTTTTCCGGTCCATGGCCAGCTGACAGCTTTCCGGTTCTCACACTGGTAATGGGGAGACAGAGCACAGAGGGGTCCCAGTGCTGATGATTCTTGCAGGGCCCAACCATCTGGAGCTGGTAACATCCCTCCGCTGATTGCCACAGCTTCCGTCTACATATACATTTAATATATCAGTTTTTTTTTTTCTTTCAGCGCCTCCCTTCCTGCTTGTTGTGGGCGGATTTCGGTGTGCTTTGCTGCATTTAAACACGAGGTATTTGGTTGTGCTGGTTAGCACAGCTCTTAAGAAGATAATGTGTTAGCATGCTAATGTGAGGTCGCAGAAACACTTGGATTTTCTGCCTCGTGTATCCTTCCATGTACATGCTGTATACTTCTGCACCTATTCGAGTAGGCATTTTATTGGTTGCTTTTCATATTAATAAATTCCATGTTTACTGACTATGCACTAGGGTTTGCACCTTCCCCTTCTTTGTTTTTTGTGGCTGATTCACATAGGCATCTCTGGTGCCTCCCCCTGGTTCTGGAAGTTTAGAGAAACTTCTAGAAGTCAGTGGGTGGAGGCCAGGAGGAATGATCTGCATACTTAGGGGGAACCTGTGGTTAGTCCAGTCCTTAAATATGGGAGAGCCATGCTAGCAGAAAAGTTGGGTGCAGGGGGTGGACTGACTGTGTTTCCGCCCACATGCAGACCACACCCACACAAAGCCTCGCCTACATATTTCACTGCTCACAAATGGTTTAAAGCAGCAATATAAGAAAAGCAGTGTGCCACCTTCTAGCAGCAGCTAAACTGTAATTCACACGCATGGTTTGTCCTCAAAAGTCAGCATATACTAGCAATATCAGCAAGCATAGGTGTAACCACAGGGGTCGCAATAGTGACCCAGCCTCCTGCTCCCCTGTCACATTGTGTTTAACTAGATAGGAGGAACAGCAGGGGCCTGCATATAGAGGAACCAATGCTTTCTATTTTTCTCCTGTAGCCACTGAAAGCCAGCTACTGTCTCCTACCAGCATGCAGCGGCTGCAGGGGGAAAATGGAGGGCAACGGTTCCTTTACATGCCACCCCCACTGCCCCTCCTATGTGTGCTCAATCTCCTTTCTCTGGCTCACTACAGCTGTGATTAGCTGTTGGCATGGTGGGTGCCACTGGGTAGAAGGCAGAAAGACCAGACTAGCTAGAATGAACCCGGGAGTGATGTGTATTAGGTGACTTCCGGGTTCAGTGCTATCATTCCTGACCGCTGTGGCTGGAGAAGCTGTGAATGGAGAATGATCTGCTCTCAATTATCTTCAGTAGAGGGCAGACAGACTCCTGATGTCTCATTAAAGAGAACATGTCACAATAAAATGCTCTCACATGCCATGCATGCCAGAGTGAGAGCAATCATTCTACATCCATTATTCAGGGTTCCCTCTACACACAGGACCTGGAAAGGCTTTTAAAGCGCCATCTATGGGACATTTCTGGATACCAAAAGTTTGTCATCATTTCATCAGCACACAGAATTATAAGGCTGGACATGTCGGGTATCTATTCACTCAGCACAACCTCATCTTTTATATTTTATCAAAAAAAAAAAAAGGGTAATAAATTGCAATTACTGTACGTACTCTAATATTACCTTTATTGTATTTTTTACTGAAAGTTACCATTGATGAACTTTTGGGTTATTACCATGTGACAAATAAAATGTAACTTCCACCCTTTTGTTCTCCAGGACCTCTGCTTTCACAATATATATGTTTAGGTGTTTTACAGAGTACCCAACATTTTATATTCCTGATATGTGCCTGCTGTGCCACATTCTCTTGCTGTGCTGGGAACTCAGCCTGCTCTCCTCCAATGATCAGACTTATCCTAACACACCTCCCCCTGCACAGCTGTTCACTGGGAAGATTAGTGTGCTGCTGTTTCTCCTCCCCGAGTTTTTAGGCAGCTAAAAAACAGAGGAATGGGATCACTTATAAAAAAAAAAAAAGGGGAAAAAAGTATACGTTCTTAGCTGCCTAAGAGCTGGGAAGGAGAAACAGCAGCACACTGTATATATGAGATGCATCAGTATATATATATATATATATATATATATATATATATATATAGTAGCTCACAAAAGTAAGTACACCCCTCACATTTTTGTAAATATTTTATTCTATCTTTTCATGTGACAACACTGAAGAAATGAGACTTTGCTACAATGTAAAGTAGTGAGTGTACAGCTTGTATAACAGTGTAAATTTGCTGTCCCCTCAAAATAACTCAACACACAGCCATTAATGTCTAAACCAGTGGCAACAAAAGTGAGTACACCCCTAAGTGACAATGTCCAAATTGGGCCCAAATAGCCATTTTCTGTCATGTGACTCATTAGTGTTACAAGGTCTCAGGTGTGAATGGGGAGCAGGTGTGTTAAATTTGGTGTTATCGCTCTCACTCTCTCATACTGGTCACTGGAAGTTCAACATGGCACCTCAGAGCCAAGACCCTGAAACTGAGCTGCAGCACGATGGCCAAGACCATACAGAGGTTTAACAGGACAGGTTCCACTGAGAACAGGCTTCGCCATAGTCAACCAAAGAAGTTGAGTGCTCATGCTCAGCGTCATATCCAGAGGTTGTCTTTGGGAAATAGACGCATAAATGCCGCCAGCAATTGTTGCAGAGGTTGAAGGGGTGGGGGGTCAGCCTTTCAGTGTTTAGACCATACGCCGCACCCTGCATAAAATTGGTCTCCATGGCTGTCGTCCAAGAAGGAATCCTTTTCTAAAGATGATGCATAAGAAAGCCAGCAAACAGTTTGCTGAAGACAAGCAGACTGAGGACATGGATTACTGGAACCATGTCTTGTGGTCTGGTGAGACCATGATAAACTTATTAGGTTCAGATGGTGTCAAGCGTATGTGGCAGCAACCAGGTGAGGAGTACAAAGACAAGTCTGTCTTGCCTACAGTCAAGCATGGTGGTGGGAGTGTCTTGGTCTGGGGCTGCATGAGTGCTGCCAGCACTGGGGAGCTACAGTTCATTGAGGGACCCATGAATGCCAACATGTACTGTGACATACTGAAGCAGAGCATGATCCCCTCCCTTCGGAGACTGGGCCGCAGGGCAGTATTCCAACATCATAACGACCCCAAACACACTTCCAAGATGACCACTGCCTTGCTAAAGAAGCTGAGGGTAAAGGTGATGGACTGGCCCAGCATGTCTCCAGACCTAAACTCTATTGAGAATCTGTGGGGTATCTTCAAATGGAAGATGGAGGAGCGCAAGGTCTCTAACATCCACCGTGCCGAGCTTGCAGTGTGTATGGATGTGGTAATACCCTGGTTTCATTGGAGTTACTCGTATTGGAGTCACTTGCCCTGGAGTCCACTGCAGGTTCCGTGAAGCTCATCATCCCTATAGGCTCATTTACCATCCCCTTAGGGTAAGAGGCAAATTCTACTGGTGAAGGCTGGCGTCCTGTCATACTCTCTTGCTTTATTTGGCTCAATTTGATTTCTATCTGGTAAGAGGCGAGTGTTATTGGTGGTGGTTATCTACATAGAAGACACCCATAGGATTTTCTATTCACATTGGCAAACATATCTTTACACTGTGGTAAGAGGCGACTCCGGCTGTCACAGGATTGCACTTATATGATTGCATGTTTTTCAGCTATCTTTGGTAAGGGGTACCTTAGGTGTCCCTATCAGAGCATTCCTCTTTTTCTTTTTTCCATACACTGGTGGAGTTCACACTATTCATCCAGTTGTTAGTCACCCATTTTGGTGTATAATTTTTTTCATCCGTTTTTGTTGGGTTTTATGCTATTGCGTTTTTATCTTTTTTCCAATTTTTTGAGTCTACGCGAGAGATTGGTTCCAGTCTACTATCAAAGAGACGAGATTAGCTTCTGAGAACCTGCCTTTTGATTTACCAGCTCTGGTAAGCGTATACCCATAGGGAGCCTGTTTGGATACTGTGTTCCTGATTTATATGGACTTTATGGACTTTATTTTCCATTATTTAAGTTAGCGCGACTTTTTATAGAAAGAAATGTATATTAATTGGTTTGAGTGAAGTTATAGTCTACAAACTATGGTGGAATTTACGCAGCTTTGACGTTATACTGGTAATGGTGGTGATCAGCAACTTAGAGTGGGACTGTAATAGTGTGGTGGACAATTTGGCGCTAGCTGACATTTACTAGGAGGGGCATTAACTGACACTGACATCACTAGTGACACCAATACAGAGATCAATAATACTATACTGTCACTGTACTAATGACACTGGTTGGGAAGGGGTTAATATCTAGGGGCAATAAAAGGGTTAACAGTGTGCCTAACAATGTGTAGTGTGTGTAATCTGTGCTGCTTTCACTAACCACCCTTCTTTATTTTCCCTGATTTACAGAAAATTCATTGGACGAATGTGACAAACATTCATTCAGCTGTTAAAAATTCTGTCTGTATTTTATTTAACACAGTGATTTCCTATGATCGCCAGCTCCATCTAGTGGCCATATTACGGTATTTTTCCTGAAATACCTCCATCAGTAAAAATAGTGCAATAAAGCATTATGGCCAATAGATGGCGCCAATGATCATATGAGATAAAATATTGCCAAAACTTGTCACAGCTGGGCGAATGTTGGTCACACTCATTTAACTATTTTTGTATTTTTAAATAGACCTCTAAATGTTTCTGAAAGCTCACACCACAAAATGTACTCAGCCAATGAAAGGTAATGACTCTGTGACAGACCTAACCAGGACAGAGGCTTTTGGAGAGGACTGGGAGCGAACCTCTTACCCACTGACTATGGGCCCTGGCATTTAAGGGAACACTACTCTTTGGAAGGTGTACGTCTGGGGGATCCGTGGATTGGTCTTGTTTCTGATTCAAGCTTATGTCTCCCCAAAACACACAGACTCCGGGAACTGGAGGTTCCATATCCATATTTGGGGCTTCTATGCCTCAAACCAGCAATGACTGTAGATGTTATGTAATCAGCTGGGGCCTCCTGCGATAACGTGTTTATGGTAAGTAGATCTCTCCCATCAAGGCACTAATACACCTCCAGGGTTGTGTGGGATCCCTGATGTACAGGAAGACAGGACTTCAGTGAGGAACATTTCCCTCATTCAGGACAGGAAAGTAACTTCTTCCCTGTGTGAGATATCTGATGTTTGTAAAGATTGGTCTTCTGTGAAAAACATTTCCCACACTCAGAACAGGAATACGGCTTCTCCCCCGTGTGAGATCTGTGATGTCTGTAAAGAACGGACTTCTGGGAAAAACATTTCCTACACTCGGAACAGGAATACGGCTTCTCCCCTGTGTGAGACCTCTGATGTGTAACAAGGTATGATTTTCGTACAAAACATTTACCACACTCTGTACAGGAAAATGGCAGTCCTGTGTGCAGTTGCTGATGTGTGTTAAGTTGGGACTTATGTGAAAAGCCTTTACCACACTCAGGACAGTTATATGGCTTCTCCCTCGTGTGACATCTCTGATGAATAACAACATTTCTTTTTGTTGGAAAATATTTCCCACACTCAGGACAGGAATAAGTCTTTTCATCCATGTGGGACTTCTGATGTCTGGCAAGACTGGACATCCGTGAAAAACATTTTCCATACTCATTACAGGAATATGGCTTCTCCACTGTGTGTAATCTCAGATGTGGGTAAAAATTGGACCTGTCTGAAAAACATTTCCCACACTCAGGACAGGAATATGGCTTTGCACCTGTGCAAGATCTTTTGTATTCATCAAGATTGCATTTAAAACGGAAACACTTCCCGCACTCAGTACAGGAAAACCTCTTATCGGTGGGAAGGATGGCACCGTCCCTCACAGTCTGAGGTTCCTCAGGATAAGAGGAATACGATGGTTCGGCACCGTCCCTCACAGTCTGAGGTTCCTCAGGATAAGAGGATGGTCCATCTACACTGTGTGATGCCGGATGGACATTTGAGGTAGCCGGGTTTTCTCCTGGACTATACTGTGTGTTGTCCTCATCTTCTACTTAGAGGATTGTCTCACTTTGTCTCCAGACTTTGAGGTTTTCTTCATCTCCCGCCCATGTACTAAAATGGAAATACAAAGATTATCACTAGACATCAGCAGATTGGTTCCCCTAAACCAGGACTCCGCCCACATCAGGCAGCTTTGTCTCTGAGGATCTTACAATTCCCCCTCCAGGTAACCAGTAAATAGGTCCTCTGATCTCCTACCAGTTCATTTCTTTATTAATGGACCTAAAGGGCCGTACACACGAGTGGAAATTCGGCCGGGAATTTTCGTCCGACGACCGATCTGCCGATTTTCGGCTTGTTGGTATGGTGCTCTTGACAACCGACTCTGACTTTTCGGCCGAAAAAATCCTGGTGTGCAGGCTAAAAAATTTTGGTCCTCCGTCAAAACACGCCCGATTTTCGTGCAGTCAGTACAGATTTCAATGGGGAAAAATCTTATGAGCAAGACTAGGCATGCTCAGAGATGAAAGAACACATACAAAGCAATCCAACACATGACATCACTTCTGAAGTAGAATTCTGTCGTGCGGGAAAATTTGTGTGCAGTCTAGAGCACATTCCAACCAACAGACACCACTCTGGACAAAAGACGGACGAGCGGTCGGCGGAAATTCGTTGCGTGTGTACGAGGCTTTAGTCAGAGAGTGAGGAAACGAGAACTGTCTTTTATAGGAGTGACAGTGATGAGGGGATTATAGGACGAGTGTCCCCTCCCCCTCTATCACTCATTGTCATCCTCCCAACACAAGAAGTCCTGTATTTCCTAATTTAGTCCATGATTTAGCCATGAATAACAGCGGGGCTCAGCCCCACCAGAGGTCAGAGAGTGAGGATGGGGGAAGAACAACCAAGATGAAGACTGGACTGATCCTGAAGACCACCATCATTGGGTTACTGACTCCTCCCTCATTATCACTTTCTGTTTAAGGTTCCAAAGTTGGAGGATGTTATCACATTATTATCACCATGTAAAAGTCTGTCCTCCAATCAAATCATCAGATATAAAATGTCCAGCTGGTAGAAAAATATGTAATGTACAACTTAAGATACAACAGATAGGACTAAATATTATAAGAATAATGTAATGTACAACATAGAGTATATAGTGCAGGGGTCAGGAGTATGTATTGTACAACACACAGTATATAGTGCAGGGGTCAGGAGTATGTAATGTTCAACATAGAGTATATAGTGCAGGGGTCAGGAGTATGCAATGTACAACACAGAGTATATAGTGCATGGGTCAGGAGTATATATTTTACAACACAGCGTATATAGTGCAGGGGTCAGGAGTATGTAATGTACAATATAGAGTATAAAATGTACAACATAGAGTATATAGTGCAGGCGTCCGGAGTATGTAATGTACAACATAGAGTATATAGTGCAGATGTCAGGAGTATGTAGTGTGCAACAGAGCATATAGTGCAGGGGTCAGGAGTATGTAATGTACAACATAGAGTATATACTTCAGGGGTCAGGAGTATGTAATGTACAACATAGAGTATATACTTCAGGGGTCAGGAGTATGTAATGTACAACATAGAGTATATACTTCAGGGGTCAGGAGTATGTAATGTACAACATAGAGTATATAGTGCAGGCATCAGGAGTATGTAATGTACAACATAGAGTATATAGTGCAGGGGTCAGGAGTATGTAATGTACAATATAAATTATATAGCGTAAAGTTCAGGACTAGGAATGGGCTAGATGTTCGCGTGTTCGTCCACGATGAGCGCCCCATAATGCACTGCGTGTTCACAGTGCATTAAGTGCTTATGATTGGCCAAAGCATGTACCTGACCTGTATGCTCAGGCCAATCACAGCACAATGTCCTGTCAGAGCCATGATTGGCCAAAGGCAAAGTGGCTTTGGCCAGTCATGGCTCAGGGGCTAAGTTCACGTCCCACACTATATAAGGCTGCTGCTTACACGGCAGCTGTGTATAGTGTGAGATAATAGAGGTTAGGCAGGTAGTTAGTGGACAGTGAGTTGAGTTAGTTTAGTGAAGTCAGTGTAGTGTTCAGGTTATACCCCACCTTATACTCCCCTCTCGGTGCTCCCCAAGTTTTGTGTCTCTGTCACTTATAGTTCGGGAGCAGTGCCATGCCAAGCTGACCAAGATTTCCCCTCAGATGCCAATGTTAAATAAGGGGAGCAGTGCCATGACCACTATTTCCCATAGACGCCATTGTTAACTATGGGGAGCAGTGCCATGCCAAGCTGACCAATATTTCCCATAGACGCCAAGGAGCACTGAAAGCTAAAAATTTGTCTAAGCAGGAAGGGGGTGAAAGTGCCCTGTATTTAAGTGGTTAAGGGGAATCCTATGACAGAATTTAAAAAAAAAAAAAAAAAGAAAAATGGCATGCCCCCCCCCCCCAAATCTATACCAGGTCCCTCGGGTCTGGTACAGATTTTAAGGGGAACTCCACGCCAAAATAAAAAAAACAGCATGGGGTCCCCACAAAATCAATACCAGACCCTTATTTGAGCATGCAGCCTGGCAGGCCAGGATAGGGGGGGGGGGGGGGGGGACGAGCGAGCGCCCCCCCCCTTCTGGAACCATACCGCTTGCCCTAAACATTGGTGCCCCCCAAAGCACCTTCTCCCATGTTGATGGGGACAAGGGCAACCCTGGGCTGGGATTGTGGGGGTATGCGGGTGGGGGGGCTTATCGGAATCTGGAAGCCCCCTTTCACAATTGGGCCCCCAGATCCTGCACCCCCCCCATGTGAATGGGTATCGGGTACATCGTATCCCTACCCATTCACCAAAAAAGTGTACAAAAAAACAAACACAAAAGACAGTTTATGACAGGTCCTTTATTAACAAATAAAAACATAGTGTCCCCCGATGTAAATCCATAGTCAATCTCGACGCCCGCTGCACTCGAAAAATAGAAAAAAATTCAAAGATGCTTTCGCCTCTTCTGAGGCATCCCTTCGAATGACGCTCTTGAGCTTTGACAGCTGTTTTTGGGGCAAGGGCGGGGCCACCCGATTACATCACCCAGTGACACCACCTCCTTCTGACATCACGTGCATCAGATGGGGCGGTGCCACCAGGTGACGAATTCGGGTGGCCCCGCCTATTGCCTATAAAAGAGTTGTCAAAGCTTAAGAGCATAATTCGGCGGGACATCTCTGAAGAGGTGGAAGCGTCTTAATTTATTTCTGTTTATCGGATGTGGTGGGCGTCGTGATTGAGGATGGATTTACATCGGGGGACACTATTTTTTTATTTTTGAATAAAGGACTTGTCAAAAACTGTCTTTTGTGTTTATTTTTTTGTACACTTTTTTGGTGAATGGGTAGGGGTACGATGTACCAGATACCCAGTCACATAGGGGGGGGCGAGATCTGGGGGCCCCCGTGTTAAAGGGGGCTTCCAGATTCCGTTAAGCCCCCACCCACAGACCCCCACAACCACAGCCCAGGGCTGTCGGGAAGAGGCCCTTGTCCCCATCAACATGGGTACAAGGTGCTTTGGGGGGCACCCCAAAGCACCCTCCCCATGTTGAGGGCAAGCGGCCTGGTATGGTTCAGGAGGGGGTGGGGCGCTCGCTCGTCCATCCCTTTCCTGGCCTGCCAGGCTGCATGCTCAGATAACGGTCTGGTATGGATTCTGGGGGGGGCCTCACGCCGTTTTTTTTTTAATTCTGGAGTTCCCCTTAAAATCCATACCAAATCCTATAGGGCCTGATATGGACTGGGGGGAGGGACCGTATGCATTTTTTTTATCTGTATTGCCAACAATACATTACAGCTGCAAGCAAGTTAAAATTACATTTTTTCCTTTAAAAATTTCAGTATTGCAGCAGCAGGCTCCATACATCATACAGATGCGCCACTTTACAGGCACATTAAGGGGACCCCCCAGGCACAATACTTAAAGGAATTTTTCATTTTTATTGTTTATCTTTAAGCATTATTTAAATCACTGCTCCTGGAAAAACAATAGTTTAAAAAAAATGTTTTTGCATTGAACTCATGTCCCCCAGGGCAGTACCCGGGACCCATGCATATAAGCCGTTAAAATGAGGACTTTTGATTTTTCCTGTTCATGTCCCATAGAGTTTAATAAAGTTCTCATTTTTGCTAGAACTTTTCCCTGTTCGAGATGTTCTGGTGCTAACCGAACAGGGAAGTGTTAGGCCCATCACTATTCAGGACTCATAATATTGGTATTCATTAATCAGTGGAAGCTTAAATGTTACATGAGACAAGTTACAGAGGTCCCACACCGCTGTCTCCCATCTCCTGAGACTGCACTCAGTGAAGTGGTTCTGAGACTATACGGACATATCCCTCCACCCGGCACAGCCAGCAAATAACAGAGCAAGTAAATCTGGGAAATCTGCTGTCAGAGATCTTGTTAGACTTGGGCACTCTTGACCAATCAGTGAGCAGTAAGGGTGGAGGAATGTATTTAGTGTTAATGACCCACCTGTGCTGATCTCTGTAGGAGTGTCCTCCTCTATAAATGTCCCCGTTATTCCATCCTCCTCCATAGACTGCTGATCATCCCTCACATACCTCTCTTCTTCTTCTGCTTTAACCTCAACTTTTATATCTATCAGATCTTCACCCTAAACCAAGAAAATGAGAGAAAAAATCATCTGTAAAATATAAACTCACATAAAAAATCCTCACATCATCTCCACAAGTCCATGTTCTAGATACTCCATCGCACCAACCTTGTAACAGCGGGGGATGGTGTGATCTTCCTGTGTGGAATCCCGGGAATACAGAGGACGGGGACATCTCTCTGGTGGGTTCCTGGTATTTGGTGGCTCCATCATATCCTTGTGTCCTTCTGAAAACTCCTCCATCACTCCATACTCCTCATCCTCCTCTTTATACTCTTCTTTAACAACAATATTATCATCCCCGAGGTTTCCACTCTGAATATATAATAAAACATTCATTGTAACAAACATGCTGTGTATAAATTATAACTACTAATAATTGTCAATCATCTACCTGAGTACACTGCCGGGGTATAAGATTAATACTTCTAAGATCGAGGCTCTTTCTATCAACATTCCTCCCACAACTCTGGGCACCTTACAATCCGCTTACTCGTATCACTAGTGTACCTGTTCCCTCAAATCCCTCGTTATTCATGTGACACCTTCTCCTCATTATACTAAGCTAACCTTCCTTCTTTATTTCAAGACATTAATCCCTGAAACAATGGGATGATTACTGTATAATATCTCCTGGCTAGGCACGGTAAATGTCCTCAAAATGTGGTTCCTCCCCAAACTGCTGTACCTATTGGAGACTCTCCCGGTCCAAGTCCCTCTTTCTCGGCTGAAATTGCTGCAAAGTACCTTTGTTACATTTATATGGCACCATAAGTCCCATCGCATAGCACAATCCACTTTGCTTTGGCTGAGATCTAGGGGCGGTCTGGGAGCACCTGACCTGTTAACCACTTCCCATCCGGGCCAATTCTGGCATTTCTCTCCTACATGTCAAAATCATCATTTATTTGCTAAAAAATTACTTAGAGCCCCCAAACATTAAAAATATATTTATATTTTCAGCAAAGACCCTAGAGAATAAAATGGTGGTTGCAGCAATTTTTCAAGCACAATTTCTTTGGAAAAAATACACTTTCATGAATTTTAATGAAAAAAATAAAAAAGCACCATTGTGACGGTACTCGCCATCACTGGGAGTGAAAGACAGATACTTAACGGTTTGGATTGCTTCAAGTGGGACAGTAATATTTGTCAACAATATCTCTCAAGGGATATGAAGATTTAATCCCACTTTACACTGTGAGACCTATAGCCTGATGCCATGAAGTCTGCCTCCTAAATAATCATAGCAATACGTAGATGTGTATTCCATGTACTTCAATGTAGGAGACAGACAGACTGTCATTGGCAGTCTTGTCCTATTGTCTGTTTTGAGGTGGGATGTGTATTGTGTTAAGTCTGCCTGTGCCATTTTTAAAATGTTAATGACCCCACATTGTTCTGTCCAGATGGCTAGATAATTAGTTCAGGTTAATTCTGTTTCTGTATACAATTTCATCTGCATATGATAATGTAATCAGGCAACCCCTGACCTGTGTGTGGTAATTTGATCATGAGGGGGATGTGTCCATGCTGTATACATATAAATTCTGTGTGTCTGTTCAATAAAATGATTCCAGTACAAGCCAAGTTGTTGGCTAGCTTTGTATGAGGGCGGCTGGGAAAATCTGGTATACATGTTCATGACTGCAAGGAAGCCGTATACTGATGGAAGACCACAAACACAGTGTGGGTCGGCGGTTCCGTTACAACCATAGATACTGTAACCCAATTTTTTGTAAAATATAAAAAATGATGTTACGCCGAGTAAATAGATATCAAACACGTGTGTCATGCTCTAGAATTGCGCACATTTATGGGATGGAGCAAAACTACGGTACTTAAAAATCAATTTAGGCGACACTCGAAAAATGTTTACAGGTTACCTGTTTAGAGTTACAAATGAGGTCTAGTGCTAGAATTATTGCTCTCCTTCTAACGTTCGCATCAATGCCTCACATGTGTGGTCTGAACATTGTTTATATATGCGGGCACAATCTACATATGCGTTTGCTTTTGCGTGCGAGCACGAGGGGACAGGAGCGCTTTAATAACTTTATTATTATTTTTTTTATTTTTAAACCAAATCTAACTTTTTGAATAACTTTAATTCCTATTACAAGAAATGTACACATCCCATGTAATAGGAATAAGGTGTGACAGGTCCTCTTTATGGAGAAATCTGGGGTCCCGTAGACCCCAGATATCTCCTCTACCCGGGAAAGCATGACGAAAAAAGTACATTGATCTCTGCTTTCCAGGATAAACAACTGGCAGTGTTTACATCTGCCAGCACCGGAAGTTACGTCATGAGGTTGCTTTCAGCCTCCCAGGAGCATAGAGATGGCCGGGGACCATCCAGTCTATGGCCAGCTCTATGGTATTCCATCGCTGGATCGGTGTTCTGGTTCCCCGATCACAAGGGAGAGCCAAGAGAGGCACTGGAGGACAGCAGGAGAGGTGCAGGACATCCCCTCCCGCTGCCTGTAAAATCAATCAAGTGGCACATGAGTGGCTAGGATGGCTTTTACAAGTAAGGGAATAGCTGGCTGAAAAGAAAGATATCTGGATGATGCCTGCAGCTGCACCCATCATCCAGATATCACCACTTCAAGTCCAGGACGTCATATGACGGCCTTCCGGTGGGAAGTGGTTAATTTATTATTATGCCTCCCACCTCCACACTTTTATGTCCTGGTCTGTCCATCACCCCCCCAGTCGCTGATCTGAAATAGAATTTTGGCTTATCTACCCCCCTCACCCATGCCCTTTATTATGGTCAGCTGACTCCACCATGTCCTCTCCACTGAAACAATCCTCCTCCCCTATGCTATTTATGTTGTCCATATAGAAAAAATGTTGCACACTGTATTTTTCTTTTTCTATTATCTTTTTCTACCACGCTAGGTGCCCCCAGTGGTCACTAGAAGGAGAATTATCTGCAGAACTGTAAAAACAACAGCCAGGTCTATTAAGGGTAACAACAGTTTATTACCCACAATGTGGTGGTTTGGAACAGTCAAGTTAATGAAAAAGCCAACAATACCACTGCAAAAGATCCCTGGACATTAATGGAAGGGTCATCCAGCACTGCAGTGAGGGCTGATAGAGGGGCGCCAATACAAAAGCCCTGGGAAGAACCAGAGGAAGCCTCGGGGTCCCAGCATGGAACGCAAGCTTGTAAAGTTGCCGTGATGACGTGTTTCACTTGCATGCGCTTTATCAAGTCACGGGGATAAAGACAACTGGAGTATTTAAGCTGTATGTGTCCCAATAGAGGGGTGGGGAGTGGGCGGGGCTATGCAGATCTGGATGCCACTTAACCGATCAATGCTTATGGCTGCCATTGAGTCAGTTGCCATCAAATATAAACTCTACATTATAATCACAAATGTACAAAATATCAGAAAATAATAAAAAGGGGAATATTTGCCTGAATACTATTGTGCATATTCTAAGAACTAACTAATATTATAATAATAATCATAAAAAATAATAAAAATTAAAATATTACTATTAATATGTCTGCCAGAGACAACAATTATGACACACAAAGTGGTAAAAAGAAATTAATGGGATATGAGGATTATTATTAGACAATATTATGGATCTCTAAGTCCTCATTCAAGCCATATGGTGATAAGGAACCAAACTTATAAATCCAGAAGGTCTCCTTCCTACATAAGAGGGAGAACCTTTCATTATCAGTAGGTGAACCCTTGTGGATGGTCTCAGGTGCCATGACCTCCAGATAAGCCATGTGCTTGTGATGTGTCTGGAGAAAGTGGCGGGGAACAGGGACCTTTTGCAGAGGTATTGTTGGCTTTTTCATTACCTTTACTGTTCTTATCCTCCACATTGTGGTCAATAATCTGGTGTGAGACTTTTCCTCTTATAGTCCTGGCTGTTGTTTTCACAGTCCTGCAGATAATTCTCCTTATAGTTGTGTCATTTTGTAGATTTGGTTACAAGGAAACTCAGACCCTTTGAGGAATTCCACACTAAGCTCCATATTCCCAATAACCTCTTTACCTCTTATATTCAATGGAAAAATTTTTCTCCCCCCCCCCCCTCCATCATTAGCTTTACACCGACCAACCAAATTCAAACGCATATGAATCCAAGGCCCACACCAACCACACCTCATATCCTCCATCTACAAACTATTATACCAGGTGCTCCCGGTTACTGAAAACCTTCACTTACACTATATTGCCAAAAGTATTGGGACGCCTGTCTTTACACACACATGAACTTTAATGGCATCCCAGTCTTAGTCTGTAGGGTTCAATATTGAGTTGGCTCCGCCCTTTGCAGCTATAACAGCTTCAACTCTTCTTGGCACAATGCAGTCAGGCAACCGCCAAACCCAGATATGTCCATCAGATGGCCAAAACAACTCCATGTTCTATCCAGAACTTTCAGGGTTCCTCTGACTTATTTCAGTTTACTGCATATACTGTCCAAGTATGCTGTATGTCTATTGTAAGCTAAAGAGTATTATCTACAGTATATACCCTCTTCATGGTGTAATATCTATATACCCTCTTCATGGTGTAATACCTATATACCCTCTTCATGGTGTAATATCTATATACCCTCTTCATGGTGTAATATCTATATACCCTCTTCATGGTGTAATACCTATATACCCTCTTCATGGTGTATTGTCTATATACCCTCTTCATGGTGTAATATCTATATATACCCTCTTCATGGTGTAATATCTATATATACCCTCTTCATGGTGTAATATCTATATATACCCTCTTCATGGTGTAATATCTATATATACCCTCTTCATGGTGTAATATCTATATACCCTCTTCATGGTGTAATACCTATATACCCTCTTCATGGTGTATTATCTATATACCCTCTTCTTCATGGTGTAATACCTATATACCCTCTTCATGGTGTAATATCTATATACCCTCTTCATGGTGTAATATCTATATACCCTCTTCATGGTGTAATATCTATATATACCCTCTTCGTGGTGTAATACCTATATACCCTCTTCATGGTGTAATACCTATATACCCTCTTCATGGTGTAATACCTATATACCCTCTTCATGGTGTAATACCTATATACCCTCTTCTTCATGGTGTAATACCTATATACCCTCTTCATGGTGTAATATCTATATACCCTCTTCATGGTGTAATATCTATATACCCTCTTCATGGTGTAATATCTATATACCCTCTTCATGGTGTAATATCTATATATACCCTCTTCATGGTGTAATATCTATATATACCCTCTTCATGGTGTAATATCTATATACCCTCTTCATGGTGTAATACCTATATACCCTCTTCATGATGTAATACCTATATACCCTCTTCATTACCTGTGTTGTGAAATACAATGGATGCAACTTCTTTATTTTTGGTAAATTCAATAAAAATAAAATTACAAAAAAGAATTCCCAGCACCGCTCACCTCTCCTGTCAGCAGCTCCATCATCTTCTTGGTGACTTCTAGAATCTTCTGCATGTTGTGTCTCTCAGGATTTAGGGAGTCACATGGAGGCACTGTGATGGTCATATGATCACCTGACTTCAGAAGAGGAAATCTCTGTATTGAGGAACCAATAGGAATATCATGTTAGAATCCCAGAATCCTCCTCACCTCTCCGGTCAGGTCTGTGTTTTATCAATAGAGATAAGAGTGATGTCATGTGATCTCCCAGAATCCTCCTCACCTCTCCGGTCAGGTCTGTGTTTTATTAATAGAGATAAGAGTGATGTCATGTGACCTCCCAGAATCCTCCTCACCTCTCCGGTCAGCAGGTAGATGATCTCCAGGGTGAGGTTTAGTATCTTCTCAGTCATATGACTCTGGTCCTCCTCCATCCTCATTGGTCATGTGATCTATACAGGTTTCCCTGTAAACCAATAATTGATGACAGAGAATGATGTGGACTGTACTGGTTGTACAATATTAGGATGGGGATGTATGGGGGATAATATGAGGGAAGAATGGACCCCGGTGGGATTACACAGAGGAACATTCAGTTTAGTGTTTTCATCCAGAAGTCTCTTACCTTTGGCTTGACAGATCACAAAGTATTTTTTGCTAGTTTTTGATCTGCTGGTAAAGAGGGACAAATATGATTCTTTTTATGTCTAAACAACCCCCCCCCCATCCCACCCCCCACACCTAATACAAATCAACTAAGTTGTTTAAAAAAAAAGACTAATAGAGAAATAAGAATGAGGAGAATGTTCCGGCCCCGTAAGTGGGGAAATGTTCTGCCCCTGAAGGGGTTAATCTAGGTTTCCACACTATATATGTGTGTATCATCATCTGCTGGAGATAAAAGAGGTCACAGTGATTATGGAGGAAGAGGACGGACATGACGAGGGGTTACTGGGTGTAAATAGAAAATAAGATCTTATTACCTTCTCTGCTTCCACTTCCAGCAACGTCTCCTCTCTACTTCCTACTGCCTCATCTTTCCCCCAGAATTCCTATTTATATCTGACATCACTTCCTGTCTGTATTCCATAGAGACTTCCTGTCTGTATTCCATAGAGACTTCCTGTCTGGGTAGAAGTGAGGTCACCACCTTGTGGAGCTCAGAGGAACTGCAGCCCTGAGAACCGTCTGGTAGTGTGAACACGGCCTTGTGCTGTGTGTGTATATACTGTATATCCTTCCCCTTTCTCTCCTCCCTGAGTGTGTATGAAGAGGCGGAGCTCCTGCTGGAACAGCGGTCGGAGGAGGAAGCCGAGTCTAGGAGGGAGACTGACAGAAAGCGCAGCAGACTTGCAGGAGTGAGCGAGGAGGATCCAGTTCCTTTGCCATCGGAGGTGAGGAGAGTGTGAAGGAGGTTTGTGACTCTGGTAGCTGAAAAGCTGGGAGTCATATTGCTCTGGTGAGTGGGGAAGCACTACTAAGGGGGCGCCCTCACCATCACGTGTGTAAGAGGTGGAAGAAGGCGTGGCTACACTACAGCTGGCACAGATTGGAGCACGGAGAACTTTCACACCTTATCAACTTTTCATTCATTTGTGGACTGTTTTTTGAGAAGTAGATGCAAAGTGGAAGCAGTGGACTTGCGAGAACACTATATTGAGTACACAATGTTGTATGATTACATGAATTTGCACAGGTTTTTAGGTTATTTAATATAGCAGCAAATATTATGAGATTAAAGAAGTGCAAAATGGAAGCAGTGGATCTGCAGGGAAGAGCATCTTGAGCACAAAGCACTTTATGTTGTATATAAATTTGCACATGGTTCAGTTTACTTCATCTATTGAAAAACACGATAAGATCAATGAAGTAGGTGTAAAGTGGAAGAAGTAGATCTGCAGAGAATATTATTTTGAGCTCCTAGCACTTTATATATGAAGGTATCCACATACAGTGCCGGGACAAGGTGATCCAGGGCAAGATGGCAAACTGCAGCCCCCCTCCCTTAAGGTTAGGGTCAGGGCGCCCCCATTCCTGTAATAAAACCACTGCACCCAGGGCAGCCGCCCCTCCTGACCCCCCTTTCCCTGCCCCTGTCCACATATTTTAGTGTATTTGTGATAATTTATGTGCACACACAATAGGACAGCGCTGTGACACATAATGCTCTTCTAGTTGATAAAGGGAATACTTACCTTTGTTACAGCAGCAGTCCGGTATAAGTTATTTTTGTAGGTATTTGGCTGTTACACATAGAGCAGGTTTTTTTCAATTTATATTGGGGACATAATTGCCCAAATCAGGGCTGCAGTTCCTCTGAGCTCCACAAGGTGGTGATCTCACTTCTACCCAGACAGGAAGTCTCTATGGAATACAGACAGGAAGTTCCAGGTGAGAGGTGAGTTGGGAGGAAGTAGAGAGGAGACATTGCTGGAAGTGGCAGCAGAGGAGGTAATAAGATTTTATTTTCTATTTACACCCAGTAACCCCCCCCCCCCCCGTCATGTCCGTCCTCTTCCTCCATAGTCACTGTGACCTCCTTTTATCTCCAGCAGATGATGATACTTATCTTTAAATCTCTGCCCTCTTAATAGTCTGATTTTTAGATGTGAAAGACGTGCTTTAAATCGGTAGTATCCTGCTTTTTTTTACTTTTACCTACAGGTAAGCCTATAAAAAGGCCTATAATAAGGCTTACCTGTAGGTACAATCCTAAACCATGCCGGTTTAGGAGATATTTGCAGTGCATGCAGCCGCTCACGAGAGTGGCGCATTCGCTCTGAAGGTCCGGCGAACCTTCAGCTTCCCTTGCCAGGAGCTTGCCGGAAAATCACTCCCACATGCATGCGTGGGAGTGAGACGCCGAGGGATCATGGCAGCCCCCGCAGCGATGTCCGGGGGTCCGTGTCGGGGCTTCGTTCTAAGGTAAGTAATACATAATGAGCTAGTATGCGATGCATACTAGCTTATTATGCCTTTGTCTTGCAGGTTTTTTTTTTTTGTGTTTTTGGGTTTACAACCGCTTTAATTGTTAGCTATCCTTCTATTAACCTATGATTAATTAATTAACAAACAATCACCCCCACCCTTAACAGTATAAAACTAGAGCACCCTTATGGGGACAGCACGTTACTGGGGGGAACGTTGCTGGGGGTTCTTTCCTTTAAGCCCCGTACACACGTACCGATGGTCGGCTTACAAATGTTCCTCTTTTCTCCCCGGGATGTCGGTGTCTGCTGAAAAGTGCAAAGACAGCACAAGGACAGCACAAGAATTTTGTCCGCCGACTGCAGAAGTGATGTCATGTAATGGTTAACTTTCCCTGTGTTTTCTATTTTCTGAGCATGCCCAGTCTTGCAAATCTGCGGTCTGTCGGCCGAATTGTGTACTGACAGGCGAACAATCGTCCGTTCTGGTGTCGGCATACAAATATTTTCATGTTTGCACGAAAGACTTTTGTCCGCGGATTGTGCGCAGACATCTGTCGGAGGCACCATACTAACACGCGTACAATCGGCAGATCCTTCGTCCACCGACGTTTGTATGCCGACGATCGGTACGTGTGTACGGGCCTTTAGTGATTCTTTCTCTAAGTGATTCTTTATACAAGTGATTTGCACTTCAAGTTCTGCACTTCAGCGATTGCACAAAGTGAACATACATAACAAACTGCACTGAAAAGCACCAAACAGACTGCAGGTGATCCTGTCTCTCTATTCAGCTCTCCTTCCACTCTGTAACATGCGCTCTCTACCACTCCTTCTGGTAGTTGTGTCCTCTCTCCTTATACTCTCTTTCTTTCACCCCTTTTCTCCACCCCACACCTTCTATATATCACCCTCCCTTCTGTCCTCTCCCTATTACTGCACTCACCATCTCCTGCTCATTCTATACCCACATGCTGATAAAACATCCAGGACGCTGGGACATGTCCCTTCATATAAATCACACTACCTCACTCAGTTCCTCTAACCTCTGGAGATTTATCCCCAAACCCTGGGCTTCCATCATATAACTGTGCCCAATGCTCCCATCACCCTAAACTTTATGGCAGCAGCCGCAATCCACAAAACTTGTTTTCCATTACTCTTCTTCCCAAAACCAATCTCCCCTTCTCCTGAGCCCTCTGGAATGCCCACTCTGTCTGTGACAAACTCACCTCCCTCCATGACCTCTTTATCACAAATTACTTTAACTTATTTGCCATTACCAAAACCTGGCTTCATGAATCTGACACTGCTTCTCCTGCTTCCCTCCCCCATGATGGCCTTCTCTGGACTCACTCTTCCAGACCTACGCAGCTCCTAACAGGTACTTCACCCACCTCCCCTACTAACACTCCCCTCTTCAGAGGCACATTGTATTTGTCTCTTTTCTTCCATTCCTCTCTTCGGAAATCCCGACTATAATTTTTGGTGACTTCAACACCCTGTTAATGCTAATAATACAGCTACTTCTCAAGTTCTCAGCATAGCCTCCTCTTTTGACCTGCAGCAATGTATACAGGCTCCTACCCACTCCGATGGTAACACAGTAACACCTTTGACCTTGTATTCTCCTATCTATGCACCCCATCCAACAATCTCTCCTACTCTCTGATCACCACCTTATTCGTTTTGCTCTCTCCCTGGCTTCCACCTTCTCTCTCCCCAACCACCTTACAGTTACCTGTAGAAACCTTCAACATCACAACACTTCTCAACTCTGCTACTGACCACCCCTATACAAAATCTCACCCCTGCCCTGCCCCAACCTAGCCACTTCTATCTACAACAGTTCTATGTCATCCTCTCTAGACAAGCTGGTCCCCCTCACTACACACAGAATCAGGTCCTGAACCTTGGAAAATAGATGACACCAGAAGTTTCAGAAAACGTAGCTGCACTCTTAAGCACCTGTAGCGTAAGACTAAGTCCCAGAATGACTTCAACCAATATAAATCTGCCCTCCGAAAATGCCACTCTTGCCTCTTCACTGCCAAGCAGACAGCGCTTCTCTACCTTCAACTCTCTTCTTCGTCCTCCTCTGCCTCCACTCTCCAACTCACTCACTGCCCAGAAGATCACCAATCACTTCAACAATAAGATTGAATCAATTCATGATAAAGAGATCTCCAATGTACAGATACATCCCCCACTTAACACCCCATGTCCAATCATTACCTCCCCATTCAATCCTGCAGCTATTGATGAGGCTTCTAAACCTTTTTCTAACTCCCACCTGGACCCTGCTACCGCACAAGTGCTACAGTCACGCTCTGAATTTATTCTACACTCTCTAACCCACATCCTAAATCTCTCCCTCTCTTCTGGCACCTTCCCCAACTCTCTAAAACATGTACTAGTCACCCCTATCCTTAAAAAGCCCTCTCTGGACCCCATGCTCACCTCCTTCATTCCCCTTTTCCTCCAGACTCCTTGAAAGCCTGGTCTACAACTGACTGTGTGACTATTTGATTGAGAACAAATTTTGCGATCCCCTTCTGTCTGGATTTCGCTCTCAACACTCCACAGAAACTGCTCTCCTTACAGAGAACAGCTAAAACCAATGGAAACTTTTCTGTACTCCTAATCCTGGACCTCTCTGCTGCCTTTGATACAGTGGACCACCCCTCCTCTTCAAAAAACTCCACTCCTTTGGTCTCTGTGACTGTACTCTTCGCTGGTTCTCATCCAACCTATCACACTGAACCTTCAGTGTCCCCTACAATTCGACTCCCTCTTCTCCTCTTCCTTACTCTGTCGGGGTTCCCCAAGGTTCTGTTCTTGGACCTCTCCTATTCTCAGTCTACTCCTCCTCCCTGGGTCAATTGATTGCCTCCCATGGCTTTTAATACCATTTCTAAGCTGACTACACCCAAATCTATCTCTCTACCCCTTAGCTCACTCCATCAGCCTCCTAACGTATCACTAATTTACTAACAGACATATCAGCCTGGATGTCACTCCACTTCCTCAAACTCACTCTATCCAAAACTGAGCTCATAATATTTCCTCCTCCACACGCCTCTTCCCCTGATTTCTCTGTCAAAATGGACGGCACAACTATCAACCCGTGCACCCATACCAAGGTTCTAGGTGTAATCCTGTACTCTGAATTATCTTTTCTGCTCCATATCCATTCACTGTCCACAGCTTAGTGCTTAACCTCCGAAACATCTCCAAAATACACCCTTCCTAACCAATGACTCCATAAAGCTCCTAATCTACTCCCTGGTTATCTCTTGCCTTGAATACTGCATCTCTCTTTATTGGCTTCCCCTTACATAGGTTATCTCCTTTTAGTATGAATGCTATTACAAGACTTGTACACCTTACAAACCGCTCAGCGTCTGCCACCCCTCTCTGTCAATCCCTCCATTGGCTGCCACTCACCCAACAATTAAATTCAAAATACTAACAATAACTTACAAAGCCATCCACAACTCGGCCCCCAGCTTAACCTAGTCTCACAAAACCAAGCAAATGGTTCTCTTTGTTTCTCCCAGGATCTCCTGCTCTCTAGCTCCATTGTCACCTCCTCCCATGCTTACCTCCAGGACTTCTCCCAAGCCACTCCTATCCTATGGAACTCCCTATCTCCTTCTCTGTTTGCCTTTTGATGATCCCTGAAATCTCATCTCTTTAAAGAAGCCTATTCTGCCCTCACCTAACAACTATACTTTTATTTTCTCCATCAGCCCATCCCCCAGAGTTATTACCTTTTTGTATCACTTGACCCTTCCTCCTAGATTGTAAGCTCTAAAGAGCAGGACCTTCTGATTCCTCCTGTATTAAATTGTATTGTAATTGTACTGTCTGCTTTTATGTTGTAAAGCGTTGCACAAATTGTTGGCGCTATATAAATCCTGTATAATGATAAATGTATTCCCATGCAGGTAGTTGTTCTTGAATGTACAGCAACGCCTCTATTACCCCCTCACATCCACATCCTATTACTGTGTGACTATTACCATCCAAATAATTCTTACTTTCATTTCCCAAAGTTATCTGTCTACAAGGAGACCTGTATAGATCAAATGATGGCACCAATGAGGATGGAGGAGGACCGGAGTCACATGACTGAGAAGATACTAAACCTTACCCTGGAGATCATCTACCTGCTGACCGGAGAGGTGAGGAGGATTCTGGGAGGTCACATGACATCACTCTTATCTCTATTCATAAAACACAGACCTGACCAGAGAGGTGAGGAGGATTCTGGGAGGTCACATGACATCACTCTTATCTCTATTAATAAAACACAGACCTGACCGGAGAGGTGAGGAGGATTCTGGGAGGTCACATGACATCACTCTTATCTCTATTCATAAAACACAGACCTGACCAGAGAGGTGAGGAGGATTCTGGGAGGTCACATGACATCACTCTTATCTCTATTAATAAAACACAGACCTGACCGGAGAGGTGAGGAGGATTCTGGGAGGTCACATGACATCACTCTTATCTCTATAAATAAAACACAGACCTGACCGGAGAGGTGAGGAGGATTCTGGGACTCTAACATGATATTCCTATTGGTTCCTCAATACAGAGATTTCCTCTTCTGAAGTCAGGTGATCATATGACCATCACAGTGCCTCCATGTGACTCCCTAAATCCCGAGAAACACAACATGCAGAAGATTCTAGAAGTCACCAAGAAGATGATGGAGCTGCTGACAGGAGAGGTGAGCGGTGCTGGGAATTCTTTTTTGTTATTTTATTTTTATTGAATTTCCCAAAAATAAAGAGGAAAATAGTCAATGGTTTGAATTATGCAAACAACACAAACAGCATGAAGAGGGTATATAGATATTACAGCATTGTGACGGGAGTTACTTTGGGCGGGGGGCTTGTGGAACCCAGATTACCTTAGAGAGGTCAGGAAACTCCTTGCCTGGCTCCCCCGGCCCCTCCTATGTGTAAGTCACCCTGTGTCTATTAGGGGCACAGGGTGATGGAGAAACCCAGTTGGGTCTGCACTAACCAGACTCACAGTACAACCACACTGGACTCAGCATTTCCTGTTACCCCGGTTATCCTTGGTTCTATATGTGTGGTTTGTGTTGAAAGAATGAAGGGGGCTCTTTCACTTAGGACCATAATATTTATGAACAATATCCCTCAAGAAATATATTATGATACATTGGTTCGACATTTTCAGGCTGCTTGTAGGAGTTTATCTAATAGACCATTGCTTGATAGTTTGAAGTGGGGTGGGGTTTGTTGTTGTTAAGTGCCTGTATCCCATCGTTCTATTGTTTCTGTCTGCCTTGGGATCAACCTATTATGGGATGTATATGTGTATGTGGATTAGCTACTAAAGGGGAGGGGGGATTGTCCCAGAGAGTATAACTCTTTGTGCCTGTGTTTGAATAAACAGTCTTATGCTTCTTACCACCCTACACTGATGTCTTGACAAGTGACTGGGTGGGCTAAGGGATCTTGGATCGTGCTGGTACCAGGCAAGGGAAGCTTATATGGCAGACATACTTTTCTTGAGTACAGGGTCCATCACAAGCATGAAGAGGGTATATAGGTATTACGCCATGAAGAGGGTATATAGATATTATAGCATGATATATCATGACTTGATAAAGTGCATGGGTGCGAAACATGTCATCACGGCAACTGTCCAAGCTTGTGTTACATGCTGGGACCCTGAGGCTTCCTCTGGTTCTTCCTGCTCCCGCCCACTGGCCAACCATGATGTCACCCTAGCCCGTTGTTGCGCTTCGTCTGGTTCCCCAAGTGGCAGTATCGTATTTCCCAGGGCTTTTGGATTGGCAACCCCCTATCAGCCCTTTCATTAATGCCCAGGGACCTTTTGCAGTGGTATTGTTGGCTTGACTGTTATTATCCACCACATTGTGGGTAATAAACTGTTGTGAGACTTTTACCCTTAATATACCTGGCTGTTGTTTTCACAGTCCTGCAGATAATTCTCCTTCTAGTGACCACTGGGGGCACCTAGCGTGGTCTTTTGTTTTGTGTACGCCTGTATCTTGCACTATACAACGTGTATTTTGACAACTGCATAGGTTTGTCCTGGTCTTCCCATGAAGCCATCTATGATCTGTGCCCTCAGCCCTCGGTATACATGTTTATTTAAAATGACGCAACTGAAATCTATTGGCTTCGGCCCAGGACAGGATCCTTCCATAGGACAGGGAGTCTGGGATTGAAGGATTATATAAAAGATTAAGCAGGAGAGAACATGGTGAAGAAAGAAAATACCCTGTGCAATATTTTTTCCATATGGACAACATAAATAGCAAAGAGGAGGAGGATTGTTTCAGTGGAGAGGACATGGTGGAGTCAGCTGACCATAATAAAGGGCATGGGTGAGTGGGGTAGATAAGCCCAAATTCTATTTCAGACCGGCGACTGGGTGGGGGATGGACAGACCAGGACATGAAAGTCTGGAGGTGGGAGGTATAATAATAATGTAACCACTTCCCACCGGAAGGCCGTCATATGACGTCCCAGACTTGAAGTGGTGATATCTGGATGATGGGTGCAGCTACAGGCATCATCCAGATATCTTTCTTTTCAGCCAACAATGCCCTATATTGTAAAAACACTAGCTGGTCATGAGCCACTTGATTTACAGGCTGAGGGAGGGGATGTCCTCCCCCTCTCCTGCTGCCCTCCAGTGCCATAGAGCTGACCATGGAATGGATGGTCCCCGGCCATCTCTATGCTCCTGGGAGGCCGAAAGCAACATTATGACATCGCTTCTGGTGCTGTCAGATGTAAACACTGCCAGTTTTTCATCCTGGAAAGCAGAGATCAATGTTTTTTTTAATCTCAGATTTCTCCATAAAGAGGACCTGTCACGCCTTATTCCTATTACAAGGGATGTGTACATTTCTTGTAATAGGACTAAAAGTGATAAAAAAAATAGAGTTGGTGTACAAATAAAAAAAAAAAAAAAATGAATAAATAATAATAATAAAAACGTTTCTAAAGTACTCCTGTCCCCTCGTGCTCGCACGCAAAAGCAAATGCATACGTAGGTTGCGCCCACATATATATATATATAGACCACACATGTGAGGCATTGCTGGAAACATGAAAGGGAGAGCAATAATTCTAGCACTAGACCTCCTCTGGAACTCTAACCAGGTAACCTGTAAACATTTGGAAAGCGTCGCCTATGGAGATTTTTAAGTACCGTAGTTTTGCACCACTTCACGAATGGGTGCAATTCTAAAGCATGACACATGTGTTTGATATCTGACTACTCAGTGTAACATCATCATATATATTTTACAAAAAATGGGTTGCAGTATCTTTTTTTTTTTTTAGTTAAAATTCATTAAAGTGTATTTTTTCCCCAAACAATTGTGTTTGAAAAATTGCTGCGACCGCCATTTTGTTCTCTAGGGTCTTTGTTGAAAAAAAAAATATATATATATACAGTATAGATATATTTCTTTAATGTTTGGGGGTTCTGAGTATTTTTTTTTTTAGCAAATAAATGATGATTTTTACATGTAGGAGAGAAATGCCAGAATTGGCCCGGATGGGAAGTGGTTAACAGGTCAGGTGCTCCCAGACCGCCCCTAGATCTCAGCCAAAGCAAAGTGGATTGTGCTATGCGATGGGACTTATGGTGCCATATAAATGTAACAAAGGTACTTTGCAGCAATTTCAGCAGAGAAAGAGGGACTTGGACCGGGAGAGTCTCCAATAGGTACAGCAGTTTGGGGAGGAACCACATTTTGAGGACATTTACCGTGCCTAGCCAGGAGATATTATACAGTAAGCATCCCATTGTTTCAGGGATAAATGTATGTCTTGAAATAAAGAAGGAAGGTTAGCTTAGTATAATGAGGAGAAGGTGTCACATAAATAACAAGGTATTTGAGGGAACAGGTACACTAGTGATACGAGTAAGCGGATTGTAAGGTGCCCAGAGTTGTGGGAGGAATGTTGATAGAAAGATCCTCGATCTTAGAAGTATTAATCTTATACCCCGGCAGTGTACTCAGGTAGATGATTGACAATTATTAGTAGTTATAATTTATACACAGCATGTTTGTTACAATGAATGTTTTATTATATATTCAGAGTGGAAACCTCGGGGATTATAATATTGTTGTTAAAGAAGAGTATAAAGAGGAGGATGAGGAGTATGGAGTGATGGAGGAGTTTTCAGAAGGACACAAGGATATGATGGAGCCACCTAATACCAGGAACCCACCAGAGAGATGTCCCCGTCCTCTGTATTCCCGGGATTCCACACAGGAAGGTCACACCATCCCTCAATGTTACAAGGTTGGTGCAATGGAGTATCTAGAACATGGACTTGTGGAGATGATGTGTGGATTATTTTATGTGAGCTTATATTTTACAGATGATTTTTCTCTCATTTTCTTTAGGGTGAAGATCTGATAGATATAAAATTTGAGGTTAAAGCAGAAGAAGAAGAGACGTATGTGAGGGATGATCAGCAGTCTATGGAGGAGGGTGGAATAACGGGGACATTTATAGAGGAGGACACTCCTACAGAGATCAGCACAGGTGGGTCATTAACACTAAATACATTCCTCCACCCATACTGCTCACTGATTGGTCCAGAGTGCCCAGGTCTAGCAAGATCTCTGACAGCAATTTTCCCAGATTTACTTGCTTTAATGTTTGCTGGCTGTGCCGGGTGGAGGGATATGTCTGTATAGTCTCAGTCCCAAGTCACTGAGTGCAGTCTCAGGAGATGGGAGGCAGCGGTGTGGGACCCCTGAAATTTGTCTCAAGTAACATATAAGCTTCCACTGATTGCTGAATACTAATATTATGAGTCCTGACCCCCACACTATATACTCTATGTTGTACATTACATACTCCTGATCCCTGCACTATATACTCTATGTTGTACATTACATACTCCTGACCCCTGCACTATATACTCTATGTTGTACATTACATACTCCTGACCCCTGCACTATATAATCTTTGTTGTACATAATTCAGATACTGTATAGTCCTAACTTTTGTATACTATATACTAAGTTGTATATTACATAAGCCTTACTTCTTTTGCACTCATTTTCTATCAGCTGGACATTTTATATCTGATGATTTGATTGGAGGACAGACTTTTACATGTTAATAATAATGTGATAACATCCTCAAACTTTGGAACCTTAAACAGAAAGTGATAATGAGGGAGGAGTCAGTAACCCAATGATGGTGGTCTTCAGTTTCAGTCTGGTCTTAATCTTGGTTATTCTCCCCCCCCATCCTCACTCTCTGACCTCTGGTGGGGCTCAGCCCCGCCGTTATTCATGACTAAATCATGGACTAAATAAGGAAGTGCAGGACTTCTTGTGTTGGGAAGATGGCAATAAGTGATAGAGGGGGTGGGGACACTCGTCCTATAATCCCTTCATCACTGTCAATCCTATAAAAGACAGTTCTTGTTGTTCCCTCACTCTCTGACTAAGGTTCATGAATAAAGAAATGAACTGGTAGGAGATCAGAGGACCCATTTACTAGTTACCTTGAGGGGGGAATTGTAAGATCCTCAGAGACAAAGCTGCCTGATGTGGGTAGAGTCCTAGTTTAGGGGAACCAATCTGCTCATGTCTAATAATAATCTTTATTTTTCTATTTTAGTAGATGGACGGGAGATGAGGAAAACCTCAGAGGATTGTCTCACTTTGTCTCCAGACTGTAAAGTAGAAGATGAGGACATCACACAATATAGTCCAGGAGAAAACCCGGCTACCTCAAATGTCCATCCGGCACCACACAGTGTAGATGGATCATCGTATTCCTCTTATCTTGAGGAACCTCAGACTGTGAGGGACGGTGCCGTCCTTCCAACAGATAAGAGGTTTTCCTGTACTGAGTGCGGGAAGTGTTTCCATTTTAAATGCAATCTTGATGTGCACAAAATATCTTGCACAGGTGAGAAGCCATATTCCTGTCCTGAGTGTGGGAAAAGTTTTTCAGACAAGTCCAGTCTTTACCCACATCGGAGATTACACACAGGGGAGAAGCCGTATTCCTGTAATGAGTGCAGGAAATGTTTTTCACGAAAGTCCCAATTAATCATTCATCAGAGATCTCACACGGGGGAGAAGCCATATTCCTGTCCTGAGTGCGGAAAATGTTTTTCAGCCAAGTCCGCTCTTTACAAACATCAGAGATCGCACACGGGGCAGGAGCCACTTCCCTGTTCTGAGTGTGGGAAATGTTTTTCACAGATGTCCAGTCTTGCCAGACATCAAAAGTCTCACATGGATGAAAAGACTTATTCCTGTACTGAGTGTGGGAAATGTTTTCCAACAAAAAGATATTTTGTTATTCATCAGAGATGTCACACGGGGGAGAAGCCATATAACTGTCCTGATTGTGGGAAATGCTTTTCACGGAAGTCCCAACTTCACAAACATCAGCAACTGCACACAGGGCTGAAGCCATTTTCCTGTTCAGATTGTGGTAAATGTTTTGTACGAAATTCATACCTTGTTATACATCAGAGAACTCACACAGGGGAGAAGCCGTATTCCTGTCCTCAATGTGGGAAATGTTTTTCACAGAAGTCTGATCTTTCCAAACATCAGAGATCTCACACAGGAGAGAAGCCATATTCCTGTCCTGAGTGTGGGAAATGTTTTTCACAGAAGTCTCATCTTTACAGACATCAGAGATCTCACACAGGGAAGAAGCCATTTTCCTGTCCTGAGTGAGGGAATTGTTCCTCACTGAAGTCCTGTTATCCTGTACATCAGGGATCCCACACAACCCTCGAGGTGTATTAGTGCCTTGAGTGTGGGAAATGTCTTCTATATGAATGTTGCTGGACATCACAGCTCTCATGTGTGAAAGAAGCACCCCCTGATATACACCTCAGATATACTCCATGGCTGATCTTCATCATGTAAGAAACAGTTGATAAGGAGATCAGAGATCACCAGAGACATGGATGAAGTGTTGTACTGTGTTGGCCATTGATAGCAGGAGAAAAATAAAAATGAAGTCTGTGACGGAACTGCTTGGCACCCCGACTAGGTGCTTCCTGCCCTCCAAACCCTTCCGGGCAGACTGAGAGCTAATAGCAGCCCCTTTTACCACAAACATCGTACACAGACAAGATGTGAGGTAAAATCCAAAGGAATGACTGTTTATTGAATCTCAGACACATACTTCATAGCGTACAGGAGGACATCCCCTCCTGATCATATTACCCTAACAATACAAACAAGAATATATGTAACATAACTAAGGAACAGCCAACATATACATAACCAAGCCAATATATAAACAGTAAGAAAGCGAGGCCAGAACACATTGGCCCCATAAAAGATGACAAAGGAAATATGGCCACTAAGGACAGAGAAAAGGCGGAAGTGTTAAATAATTTCTTCTCTTCAGTCTTCACAAAAGAATCGGGGGGCTTCACTAACCCAGCTTGTAAGGCTAAACTAAATAATACACCTCAGGAAGTGCCGCCATGGCTAACAGAAGATAGATTTATAACTAAACTAGAGAAATTTAACGTAAATAAATCACCGGGACCGGATGGCTTGCACCCGAGGGTTCTTAAAGAGCTCAGCCAGGTGATTGCCAGACCATTATTCTTGATCCTTAAGGATAGTCTACAGACGGGTATGGTGCCAGCTGATTGGAAAAAAGGGACTACATACAAGACTTTAGTAATGAAAAAGGTATTATTAGTAGTAATCACTATGGTTTCATGAAAAATGGTTCTTCGCAAACCAATCTATTAACCTTCTACGATGAAGTGAGCTGCCACCTAGATAAAGGTAAGCCTGTGGATGTGGTGTATCTGGACTTTGCAAAGGTCTTTGACACCGTTCCCCACAAACGCTTACTGTACAAACTAAGGAAGGTAGGTATGGACCATAGGGTGAGTACCTGGATAGAGAACTGGCTCCAGGGGAGAGTACAGGGGGTGGTAATTAATGGGGAGTACTCGGATTGGGCGGGTGTGGAAAGTGGGGTCCCCTAAGGTTCTGTCCTGGGGCCAATCCTGTTTAACTTATTCATAAATGATCTAGAGGAGGGGATTTTGAGTACAATCTCCATATTTGTGGATGATAGTAAACTAAGCATGTCAATATCTTCTATGCAGGATGTGGAAACCTTACAAGCGGACCTGAACAAAATAATAGGGTGGGCAACAACTTGGCAGATGAGGTTTAATGTTGAAAAATGTAAAGTAATGCACTTGGGTGTCAGAAATACGGAAACAAGCAACTCACTAGGGGGGGAACCTCTGGGGGAGTCTAGGATGGAAAAGGACCTGGGGTACTGGTAGACAACAGGCTTGGCAGTGGCATGCAAAGCCAACAGAATACTGGGATGTATAAAAAGGGGATTCACTCCAGAAATAAAGAGATTATTCTCCCACTCTACAAGACTCTGGTCCAGCCACATCTGGAGTATTCTGGGCACCGGTCCTCAGGAAGGATGTGCTGGAACTGGAGAGAGTCCAGAGAACGGCAACAAAAATAATTAGGGGAATGGAGGACATCAGCTATGAGGAAAGACTACATGCACTGAACCTATTCTCTCTGGAGAAGAGACAATTGAGGGGGGATATGATATCAATGTACAAATACTGTACTGGTGACCTTAGCATAAAGTACAAACTTTTCAGAGTAAGGGAATACAATAAGACACGTGGCCACTCACTAAAACTTGAGGAAAAACGGTTTAACCTTAAAATACGTAGGGGGTTCTTTACTGTCAGAGCTGTAAGGATATGGAATTCTCTTCAACAAGCAGTCGTATCAGCAGGGAGCATCAACAGTTTCAAAAGACTATTAGATGGGCACCTTAAAGACCACAACATACAGGGGTATACAATGTACGGTTAACAGCAAACACGCACACACATCATAGGTTGAACTGGATGGACTGATGTCTTTTTTCGACCTCACAAACTATGTAACATGAACTACGCTACTCCCCCTCTAGCAACTGATAACTTACAGTGATATACTTAACATTAGCTAATTAACTGGTCACTTAAACCAGCCTAGGTGGAGGGGACAATACTAGCAGACAGACTGAAACAATGGAACAATGGGAGGGATCTACTTAACATAAACACGTTATAACAGGAGGCTCCAGTGGTTTGAGCTAATTACATAACATCTACAGTCATTGCTGGTTTGAGGCATAGAGGCCCCAAATATGGATATGGAACCTCCAGTTCCTGGAGTCTGTGTGTTTTGGGGAGACATAAACTTGAATCAGAAACAAGACCACTCCACGGATCCCCCAGGCATACACCTTCCAAAGAGTAGTGTTCCCTTAAATGCCAGGGCCCATAGTCACTGGGTAAGAGGCTCGCTCCCAGTCCTCTCCAAAAGCCTCTGTCCCGGCTAGGTCTGTCACAGAGTCAATACCTTTCATTGGCTGAGTGCATTTTGTGATGTGAGCTTTCAGAAACATTTAGAGGTCTATTTAAAAATACAAAAATAGTTAAATGAGTGTGACCAACATTCGCCCAGCCGTGACAAGTTTTGGCAATATTTTATCTCATATGATCATTGGCTCCATCTCGTGGCCATAATGCTTTATTGCACTATTTTTACTGATGGAGGTATTTCAGGAAAAATACCGTAATATGGCCACTAGATGGAGCTGGTGATCATAGGAAATCACTGTGTTAAATAAAATACAGCCAGAATTTTTATCAGCTGAATGAATGTTTGTCACATTCGTCCAATGAATTTTATGAAAATCAGGAAAATAAACAAGGGAGGTTAGTGAAAGCAGCGCAGATTACACACACTACACATTGTTAGGCACACAGTTAACCCTTTGATTGCCCCTAGATGTTAACCCCTTCCCAGTCAGTGTCATTAGTACAGTGACAGTGTATAGTATTATCACTGATCTCTATATTGGTGTCACTGGTGGTGTCAGTGTCAGTTCCCAGCCAGTGTCATTAGTACAGTGACAGTGTATAGTATTATCACTGATCTCTGTATTGGTGTCACTGGTGATGTCAGTTCCCAGTCAGTGTCATTAGTACAGTGACAGTGTATAGTGACTGATCAATGTATTGGTGTCACTATTGATGTCAGTGTCAGTTAATGCCCCTCCCAGTGAATGTCAGCTAGCGCCAAATTGTCTACCACACTATTACAGTCGCACTATAAGTTGCTGATCACCACCATTACCAGTATAACGTCAAAGCTGTGTAAATTACACCATAGTTTGTAGACTATAACTTTCACTCAAACCAATTAATATACACTTCACTGGATTTTTTTTTTTTTTTTTTTACCAAAGACATGTAGCAGAAAACAGTTTGACCTAAACGTATGCAGAATTCCTTTTATTTATTTATAATTTTTTTATTGGATATTTTCTATAATAGAAATATTGTTTTTTTTTTTCTAAATGTTTGTTTATATAAAAAAAATAAACCCAGTTGTGATCGAAGGCCACAAAAAAATCTTTACAGTATTTGTGTGAAAAAAATGATATAAATGTAATTTGTGTACAGTGTTGCATGACAGCGCAATTACCAGTTATAGTAGCGCAGTGGTAAATAGCAAAAAAAAATAAATGCTCTGGTGATAAAGGGGGTAAAACCTTCCGGAGCTTAAGTGGTTAAGCCAACCATTCATTTAAAACTAAAAATGTACATTTGGCCATTTGATGGCGCTAAGTATAATAGAAATTGGTGTCATCACCCGGGCTCGTCGTCCTCCTGCTTCAGGGGGTGTGGCCAGATGGGCACCTTTCTACACATATGGTGGACTTGTCCTAAAGTGCTCCTCTTTTGGATGAGGGTACACACTTTTATTTTTTCAGGTACGACATTCAATATTACCAAAGATGGAAGTATTACCCTACTGATGTGTAGATTGTGTGGAGAGGAAGGGTCTATCTGTAAATAAATGGCACCGTCCCCTGGGATAAATTATGAAATAGTTATGTAACCAGGTTGGTAGGTGACTGATAAGGATGGAGGGAGGGAAGGGAAAGGAATGAGACAAGGAGGGGTTAAGTCTACCAAACACTGGATGTGGGGATTTGAATGTGCCTGTCTATTAAATACTAAAGACCAAAAATGGATAAAAAAGGATGAAACATGCTTATTGATTATAACAAACAACAATATATATCAAATCATATAAATAATACAATATCTGTTTAAAGTAGATCTTGTGGATCTACGCGTTTCGCTAAACAGAGCTTCCTCAGGATCCAAGAGTATATTCTTATCAGATAAATCCATATAAAATCACAATATCTAAAACAAACAATAATAACAAACGATTAGGCATTTTTTGATTCCCCCTTTGTTTCTCTCTCTTCCGGTACTTAAAAAAAATTATTCAATTTTTTTTTCTATGTGGTATTATGGATATTTTAGTGTCCATCTCCTTCATATCTCTCACTCGTCTTGTTCACATCTTCATTAATGTCATATCATTGTTCACTTACCCCATTACACCTTTCCTTATTTATTCACACTCTCTTTGGTTGTGTTGGCCCTCATACTCATCTATTTTATATTTGTGTATTGATAGAGTCACATTTACACTTCACTCTGTGTGTCACTTTATATAATTCTAATACCCCTTTCTGGGGTTGTCAGTATTCATATTGCACATACCATTCACTGCTTTTTATGGTTGATCTTACTCTTTTTCGGTCTTTAGTTCCTTATCTTTCAGCTGTACTCTATACAGATTTCTAAACATCATCATACATCACTGATGCAAGGAGCAGTGTTTTTGATTTGATTTTTTACTAAAAGGGTAAAGACATGTTTCAATGGCTTTTACTTTGTGATCCTCCTCTCCGCCTTCCAATTTTTTGGAATCCCCCCCCCCCCCCGATGGCCCAATTTAGTCTGATTACTCACACCCCTTTTTTTTCTTTTCCTAATAATGTATTTATTTATATTTATTTATTTTTTTTTCATTTCTTTTTATATACTATGTATATTGATTTGTTATTATTGTTTGTTTTAGATATTGTGATTTTATATGGATTTATCTGATAAGAATATTCTCTTGGATCCTTAAGATGCTCTGTTCAGCGAAACGCGTAGATCCACAAGATGTACTTTAAACAGATATTGTATTATTTATATGATTTCATATATATTGTTGTTTGTTATAATCAATAAATATGTATTATCCTTTTTTATACATTTTTGGTCTTTGGTATTAATAGACAGGCACATTCAAATCCCCACATCCAGTGTTTGGTAGACTTACCCCCTCCTTGTCTCATTCCTTTCCCTTCCCTCCCTCCATCCTTATTAGTCGCCTACCAACCTGGTTACATAACTATTTCATATTTTACCCTACTAAATAAACCAGTCGAAAATGTCCTGGAACACACATGGACCTTAATATACTTCATGTTCTTCCCCATGACTAAGCTCCGGGGGCGGAGTAAAATGTGTTGGGGGCATGGCCTTGTGTGAGCCCAGGCTAAAGGTTGTCTCTCTAATACCACCATAGGACTCCATGGATGTGCGGCACCATGGACCTTTCCTCTCTTCCTTAATATACTTCATGTTCTTGGTGGCCAAAACTGCTATTGGGACCGCCTGGAAAAGCCCAGATATAGACATCGCCTTAACGAAGTGTAAGCTCACATGGATAATGCTAAATGAAAGAATGGTTCGTGTCTTCCGAGACAAACAACCCCTCTTCTACATAATATGGTCTCCTTGGCTCCCCTATCTGCAGGTTCCACACACAAGGCGCTGACTCCAGGAACGGCTGGTGGTAAATCCTCGGACAGACTTACTTCCTTTTCTCTTTCTTTCTCATTCCCATTAAAATCAATGAATGCTTTCACCCTGGGGGGGGGGGAGGGGTGCTGGTGGGGCAGTGAAAATAATCCTGCAAGCAGCATCTTTGGAGCATGTTTGGAATGCTAAAAAGAAGCGCCTCAAAAACGCCCCTCTCTATTGAAATGAATGGGAAGCGCCTCAAAATGCTTTTTGAAGTAGTTTTTGAGTCACGTGTCCTTAAAAAAAAAAGTGCCCTGCACCTAAAAAGTGCTGCAAAAGTGCTGTGTATGTAAACGATCGCCTTGTAGAGCAACCCGTTCAGTTCAAAATAGAGATAAAAGGCAAAACATTTGTGTATACTGTATGTGTGTGCATATACAGTATATAGATATACATATATATACAGTATCTCACAAAAGTAAGTACACCCCTTACATTTTTGTAAATATTATATTCTATCTTTTCATGTGACAACACTGAAGAAATGACGCTTTGCTACAATGTAAAGTAGTGAGTGTACAGCTTGTATAACAGTGTAAATTTGCTGTCCCCTCAAAGTAACTCAACACACGGCCATTAATGTCTAAACCGCTGGCAACAAAAGTGAGTACACCCCTAACTTAAAATGTTCAAATTAGGCCCAGGGTGTCAATATTGTGTGTGGCCACCATTATTTTTCAGCACTGCCTTAACCCTCTGGCATTGAGTTCACCAGACGTTCACAGGTTGCCACTGGAGTCCTCTTCCACTCCTCCATGATGACATCACAGAGCTGGTGGATGTTAGAGACCTTGCACTCCTCCACCTTCTGTTTGAGGATGCCTCACAGATGCTCAATAGGGTTTAGGTCAGGGGACGTGCTTGGCCAGTCCATCACCTTTACCCTCAGCTTCTCTAGCAAGGCAGTGGTCATCTTGGAGGTGTGTTTGGGGTCGTTATCATGTATGAATACTACTATCCTGTGGACCAGTCCCTAAAGGGAGGGGATCATGCTCTGCTTCAGTATGTCACAGTACATGTTGGCATTCATGGTTCCCTCAATGAACTGTAGCTCCCCAGTGCCGGCGGCACTCATGGAGCCCTAGACCATGACACTCCCACCACCATGCCTGACTGTAGGGAAGACACACTTGTCTTTGTACTCCTAAACCTGGTTGCCACCACACATGCTTCACACCATCTGAACCAAATAAATTTATCTTGGTCTCATCAGACCACAGGAGATGGTACCAGTAATCAAAGTCCCTAGTCTGCTTGTCTTCAGCAAACTGTTTGTGGGCTTTTTTGTGCATCATCTTTAGAAGAGGCTTCCTTCTGGGACGACAGCCATGCAGACAAATTTGATGCAGTGTGCGGCGTATGGTCTGAGCACTGACAGGCTGACCCCCCACCCCTTCAACCTCTGCAGCAATGCTGGCAGCACTCATATGTTTATTTCCCAAATACAACCACTGCATATGATGCTGATCATGACGAGGCCTGTTCTGAGGGGAACCTCTCCTGTTAAACCACTGTATGGTCTTGGCCACCGTGCTGCAGCTCAGTTTCAATGTCTTGGCAATCTTCTTATAGCCTAGGCCATTTTTTTTATAGAGCATCAATTCTTTTTTTTTCAGATCCTCAGAGAGTTCTTTGCCATGAGGCGCCATGTTGAACTTCCAGTGCCCAGTATGAGAGAGTGAGAGCTATAACACCAAATGTAACACACCTGCTCCCCATTCACACCTGAAACCTTGTAACACTAACGAGTAACATGACACCGGGGAGGGAAAATGGCTAATTGGGCCTAATTTGGACATTGTCACTTAAGGGTGTACTCAATTTTGTTGCCAGCGGTTTAGACATTAATGGCTGTGTGTTGAGTTATTTTGAGGGGACAGCAAATTTACACTGTTATACAAGCTGTACACTCACTACTTTACATTGTAGCAAAGTGTCATTTCTTCAGTGTTGTCACATGAAAAGATAGAATAAAATATTTACAAAAATGTGAGGGGTGTACTCACTTTTGTGAGATACTGTATATTTTATCTTGTACCTAGGATCATCAGGACAGATACTTATATATACACAACACATTTTGGTCCGATTTTTCTCCCCTGTGTCCGCCCCAGGTCGGGTTAATTTGTTGGGGGTTCGAAGGAAGGCCGTGTGCTAGTAAGCCATGTTTGTATTTATTATGATGTACATAAATAAAGATTATGTTCTATGCTTATGAAACACTAATATCGAGTCTGTTCATTTTAAGAGAAAAATGTCTGTAAATCTTCATAGTCCTGAAGAAGCCTTGTGTGAAACGCGTTGACCAGTGAACAGACGAAGATAGAGGAATATGATCCGAAGCAAACACAGTGACATGCCCCCATCCCTAATGGTTAATGCAAACAGAAAACAGAGGTCGTGGGACTTTAAATGAGGCCGGTCACCAACTAAGATATACAAAAATAGAATCTGAATGTAGTCATTTATTATACATACAGTAATTGATACAAATGTTGACATCAGTAACAAATATGATGCAGACATGTATACAAAAAAATCTGACACAAAAAAATCCATATAGTAAGGAGATTGTTATAATAGTAATAAGATATATTCAGTAATAAAGTACATGGCCGTCACTAAATGTTACATCTAAGTGAAGAGAGGAAATATCTATACCTACACGAACCTTATGATATATACCAACTTATCCTTATATATGTATGATGTACATGAGTGAAATTAGTAGGAGACATTGATCTCCTGTGTACGAGCTGAGCTCAGTTTGGGGCCAGTTTCCTCATTTTATTGAGATCTGGTTTTAGATAAATCAATAAATGTTATTTTAGGATAAATCCATGTAGTTGTTATCTGTCTCATGCTGGGCCCTTAAAGTCCACACATATGACAGTGGTTCCTTGTGAACATCTATAGGTTCCCATTTCTCTGAACAGATAGGATGTTGGGACACTCGTGAAAAAAATGACGTGGGATCCCCTCCCCTCCCCACCCCCCCCCCCAGTCTATACCAGGCCCACGCCAAAATGTAAAAAAAATAAATGCCGTGGGGTCCCCCCAAAATCCATACCAGAATCTTAACCTGAGCATGCAGTTCGGCAAGTCAGGAAAAGAGGGACAAGCGAGCGCCCCCCCGTCCAACGCATACAAGGCCACATGCCCTCACCATGGGGTGGGGGTGGGTGTTTTGTGGCAGCTTTGCTCTCTCACCCCAAAGCACCTCGTTGATGGGGATAAGGGCATCTCTTTCCAACAACCGTGGACTGTGCTTGTGGGGGTCTGCAGGCAGGGGGCTCCTTGTAATCTGAAAGCCCCTTTTACCAAGGGGAACCCCAGAACCCCCCCCCCCCATGTGAATATCGGGACCATAGTACCTGCACCTATTCACGAAAAAAAGTGTCAAAAAGTAATAAAAACACGCACACAATTTTTGAAAAATTCTTTATTAAAAAATAAAATCCAGCCTCCCCCGATGTAGATCCGTCATCAATCACAACGCCCGCCGCACCCAAAAAAATAAATTAAAAAAAGACGCTCTCACCGTCATGGAGGCCCTCTGCCTACTGCAGGCTTCTCATTTACATCTTTAATATAGGTAAGGGGTGGGGGTCACCTGTCTATATAACCTGGTGACCACGCCCCTTCTGACGTCAGGGACCTAGCATGCACCGGTCCATGAGGTCAGAAGGGGCAGTGCCACCAGGTGATGTAGACAGGTGACCCCGCCCCTTCCCTACGTAAGAAAGGTAAAATGGAGGAGGAGCCTGCAGTAGTAGGAGGATTTTTCAAAAATTGTGTTTGTTTTTAATAATATTTTACACTTTTTTTGGTGAATAGGTACAGGTACTATGGTCCCGATACTCACATGGGGGGCGGGATCTGGGGGTTCCCTTGGTAAAAGGGTCTTTTAAATTACGACAAGCCCCCTGACAGCAGACCCCCACAACCACAGGCCACGGTTGTGTAGAAGAGGCCCTTGTCCCCATCAACATGGGGACAAAGTGCTTTGGGGTGGGGTGGGGGGAAGAGCTTCCCCAAAGCACCCACCCCCTCATGTTGAGGACATGTGGCCTGATATGGTTAAGGAGGGGGGCCCTCACTCATCCCTCCCACTTTCCTGACCTGCCTGTCTGCATGCCGGGATAAAGGGTCTGGTATGGATTTTAGGGGAGAACCCACACTGGTTTTTGTTTTTTACATCTTGGCCCTGAAGGGTCTAGTATGGACTGGGGGGGGGGGAGGAGGAGCACGCTGTTTTTTTTTTTCTATTGCCAGGCAATGCCGGCATTCTTTTCTTTCCATTCATCTGTCAGTGGGGAAGCCCGCTGACAGCTGATGAGTCATGGTTGGTAAGGATGCGGGCGGCCGGTTTCCCAGCTTGCTGCTTAACAACCCACTATTCTTCACACAGAATTTGCATCGGTCGATCGTTTTTTGACTGATCCGAATTCAAATTGTTTTGAAAAGTTGGAATTCATTAAAAAACGTAGAAACAAAGCAAATTTTAACAGATTTCAACAAAATTCATTACAATTTCATTTGGAGATTTGGATACATCCGAATCTAGGAATAACCAAAAATTTGTCTGAATTTGTATTGGCACCGAAACGAATTTCACGTGTCTAACACTTAATGGCCACCCGCTAACAGCTGGGCTCCCAGCCAATGCAAATGGCCGCCGATGGCAGGGCCCACTCTTCAGGCATGGATGCTCTACATGTGTGTGCCATAACACCAACCCGCTGATAGCTGGGGACTCAATGACCACTCGGGACATCCTGGAAGACTTCTGGATACCAAAGGAAGCTCCTGACATCCCGCACAGCTGCCCAGCACCAGACCCGCCCACCAATACTTCCAATAGGTAGGAAAACTTCATACAAAAATGGTCCTATAAGTGAGGACAAAAAAGGAACGCAGCAATTGGCTTATCCTGAACATGTATGGGGGTGGGGTCTTATAGGGGAATAACGAGGGCGGAGCTACCCAAACGTATGCTGCCATGGACATCTGTCAGGAAAGCACATTACGGCCACTAGATGGAACTGACCATTATAGGAAATCCCAATTCACCATGACTGGGGGAATGCGGGTCACATTTCATCAACACATTTATAACAACCAGACCTGTAAGTGTTTGTGAAATCTTCCCGCACAAAATGTACTCAACCAATGAAAGGAAAGGACTCCATTTTTATTTTTCTCCTGCTATCAATGGCCAACACGGGACAACACTTCTTCTCACCTGTGTGCCATTTCTGATGTGTGGAAAGAGCGGACAATTGTGTAAAACATTTCCCACACTCAGGACAGGAATAGGGCTTCTCACCCATGTGCGATCTCTGATGTGTGGAAAGAACGGACTTCTCTGTAAAACATTTCCCACACTCAGCACAGGAATAAGGCTTCTCAACCGTGTGAGATCTGTGATGTGTGGAAAGATGGGACTTCTGTGAAAAACATTTCCCACACTCAGGACAAGAATACGGCTTCTCACCCGTGTGCAATCTCTGATGTGTGGAAAGATAGGACTTCTCTGAAAAACATTTCCCACACTCAGGACAGGAATACGGCTTCTCACCTGTGTGCAATCTCTGATGTGTGGAAAGAGCGGACACGTGTGTAAAACATTTCCCACACTCAGGACAAGAATACGGCTTCTCATCCGTGTGCAATCTCTGATGTGTGGAAAGAACGGACTTCTCTGAAAAACATTTCCCGCACTCAGGACAGGAATAAGGCTTCTCACCCGTGTGAGATCTCAGATGTGTGGAAAGATGGGACTTCTGTGAAAAACATTTCCCACACTCGGGACAAGAATATGGCTTCTCACCAGTGTGCGATCTCTGATGTCTGGAAAGACTGGACTTCCGTGAAAAACATTGCCCACACTCAGGACAGGAATACGGCTTCTCACCAGTGTGAGATCTTTTATGAATATTAAGTTTGGATTTAAAACTGAAACTTCTCCCGCACTCCGTACAGGGAAACCTCTCCTCTGTTGTAAGGACGGCACCGTCCCTCACAGTCTGAGGCTCCTCAGGATAAGAGGAATACGATGATCTGGCACCGTCCCTCACAATCTGAGGATCCTCAGGAAAGGAGGAATACGATGGTCCGGCACTGTCCCTCACAGTCTGAGGTTCCTCAGGATAAGAGGAATACGATGGTCCGGCACTGTCCCTCACAGTCTGAGGTTCCTCAGGATAAGAGGAATATGAGGGTCCATCTACACTTTGTGGTGCCGGATGGACATTTGAGGTAGCCGGGTTTTCTCCTGGACTATACTGTGTGATGTCCTCATCTTCTACTTTACAGTCTGGAGACAAAGTGAGACAATCCTCTGAGGTTTTCCTCATCTCCCGTCCATCTACTAAAATAGAAATACAAAGATTATTGCTAGACATCAGAAGATTGGTTCCCCTAAACCAGGACTCCGCCCACATCAGGCAGCTTTGTCTCTAAGGATCTTACAATTCCACCCTCAATGTAACTAGTAAATGGGTCCTCTGATCTCCTACCAGATCCTTTCTTTATTCATGGACCTTAGTCACAGAGTGAGGAAACAACGGGGAATGTCTTTTATAGGAGTGAAAGTGATGAGGGGATTATAGGACGAGTGTCCCCTCCCCCTCCATCACTCATTGCCATCTTCCCAACACAAGAAGTCCTGCACTTCCTTATTTAGTCCATGATTTATAGTGCAGGGGTCAGGAGTATGTAATGTACAACAGAGTATATAGTGCAGGGGGTCAGGAGTATGTAATGTACAACATAGAGTATATAGTGCAGGGGTCAGGAGTATATCATTCAGGGGTCAGGAGTATATAATGTGCAATATAGAGTATGTAGTGCAGGGGTCAGGAGTATGTAATGTACGACATCGAGCACTGTTTATAGTGCAGGGGTCAGGAGTATATAATGTGCAACATAGAGTATATAGTGCAGGGGTCAGGAGTATGTAATGTATGTAGCAGGTTTTCCAGGCCTGTGGCCTGATGTGGGTCTGCCATTGTTACCGATTACCTCTCCAGCCCATGTGAGCTGCGGCCCTGGGTGTGAGAACTGAGACATGGACAACTCCAGCATCTTGGTTTTGTGGCTTTTATTGTATAAAAGGGGGATGGGAGAAGGAAATGAGTGGGATACTCCTTTAGGCTTGACTAATTACACTTGGGACTTAATCCTGGAAAAATGCCCATTGGTGCTTCCTTGACGCCAGCCAACGCCCACTGACTCTGAGTCCAGAAGACCCAGGACTGTGAATTGTAGAATTACTGACACTGCTGTACTGCAAAGTCACTGAATACTCCCCTCCCGCCTTGCACTGGCTTGAGGAAGTACACTGTAGATTTTCATAAAGCTGCAACTGTTAACTGACACACTCTGTACAATTCAGGGCCCAACTGCAGGTGCCCCCTTTAACCTTGAGTTCTTCGGGGTTCACTGACTATGTACCCCCCTCTGTAACTTCAGGGTCCTCAACCTAGGTACCCCCTTTCAGCTAGCTGGCACTGGATCCCAAAACCTCTTCCGGAGTGGTCCCCTCTGACTCTGGCAGACTCCCAGGGGCAATCTGCTGTACTCACGACCTGTGTAGGCTTTCCTGGGACTGAACCCCTCTAACGCTCCGCAGGCTCTCGGCACACTGGATCCTCTCAGCTCAGCACTCTCTGGATTCTCAGACGACACCCCGAGACATCCACTTCCTCAGACAGAAGGAGAGACAGCCATACTCTCCCTCCTTGGACTCTGCTCCCGCCAAAGACACCCTGTCACGTACTTCCCCCAAACTTATACCCACTCCCAGAATCCTTAGCAGCATAATCTGCCTTCTGGGGTAGTTACAATCCTGTATGTGTCCCCTGATTGGGCTTCCCACACTGCCTTTTGAGAAGCCTCTCACAGGAGCCAGTGGGGATACTTCTCCCCTCAGCAGGCACATCTGGAAGCCCTGACACCCTAACCAAATAAATCACAGCCCTGCTGTTAGGCAGACAAGGCCCACTATACATTTACCTAGCACCTACCTGTAGGGTGCTACATGTACAACATAAAGAAAATAGTGCAGGGACCAGGAGTATGTAATGTACAACATAAAGTATATAGTGCTGGGGTCAGGAGTATGTAATGTACAATATAGAGTATATAGTACAGGGGTCAGGAGTATGTAACGTACAACACAGAGTATATAGTGCAGGGGTCAGGAGTATGTAATGTACAACATAGAGTATATAGTGCAGGGGTCAGGAGTATGTAATGTACAACATAGAATATATAGTGTAGGGGTCAGGAGTATGTAATGTACAACAGAGTATATAGTGCAGGGGTCAGGAGTCATAATATTTGTGTTCACTAATCAGTTGCAGAGGTCCCACACCGCTGCCTCCCATCTCCTGAGACTGCACTCAGTGACCTGGGTGTGAGACTATACAGACATATCCCTCCACCCGGCACAGCCAGCAAATAACAGAGCAAGTAACCCCGGGAGAATTGTTCTGTCAGAGATCTTGGTAGACCCAGACATGGGGCAGAAGAACCAAGGTACATACCGCAGATGTCTAGGTCAAGCAACACCTATGGGGAACATCAACATTTTGCTGCCAGCTGAACCCCATAATCTCCATAAATCTAGTCTAGAGACATAAATTGTGTCTGCAGCACAGAGAAGGAAGATTATCCGAGAGAAATACAGGAATACAGAACGGGGAACAAAGCTCAGGAAAGTGACCAGGGAATTACAGGCTGATATCACCCAGTCCCCGTCCTACTCTGGACCAATCAGTGAGCAGTATGGGTGGAGGAATGTATTTAGTGTTAATGACCCACCTGTGCTGATCTCTGTAGGAGTGTCCTCCTCTATAAATGTCCCCGTTATTCCATCCTCCTCCATAGACTGCTGATCATCCCTCACATACCTCTCTTCTTCTTCTGCTTTAACCTCAAATTCTATATCGATTGGATCTCCACTCTAAACCAAGAAAATGGGAGAGAATATCATCTGGAAGATATAAGCTTTATTATTGTGATGTTCTATATTAAAAAAAAAAAACACATCTTCTCCAGAAGTCCATGTTCTAGATGCTCCAATCCACCAACCTTGTAACATTGAGGGATGGTGTGACCTTCCTGTGTGGAATCCCGGGAATACAGAGGATGGGGACATCTCTCTGGTGGGTTCCTGGTATTAGGTGGCTCCATCATATCCTTGTGTCCTTCTGAAAACTCCTCCATCACTCCATACTCCTCATCCTCCTCTTTATACTCTTCTTTAACAACAATATTATCATCCCCGAGGATTCCACTCTGAATATATAATAAAACATTCATTGTAACAAACATGCTGTGTATAAATCAGAACTACCAATCATTGTCCCTCATCTACCTGATGATGGTGGGGGATGGTGTGACCTTCCTGTGTGGAATCCCAGGAATACAGAGGACGGGGACATCTCTCTGGTGGGTTCCCATTACTGGATCCATCTGTAGGAAACACACACACTGACTGAATACATTGTTTCTATGTGTTTATCAGATGATGGGGGATCTAGGTGGATCCTCCGTACTGCTCTCTCCTTTACAATAAAGTCTCCTCTTACCCGGTGATGTGAGGGGCGGCTGATTCTCCATCATGACGTCCTTCCCAGCACCGCTCACCTCTCCTGTCAGCAACTCAATGATCTCTCTGGTGACTTCTCAAATCTTCTTTTTATTTCTCTATTCTATCAGGGAGGGAGATGGAGGCAATGTGATGGTCATATGATCTCCAGACTTCACATGAGGAAAACTCTAGATTTGAACACAAATAGTAAAATCAAATGACATTCCCAGAATCCTCCTCACCTCACTGGTCAGGTCTCTTTTTAGTTAAACCCCACTTAATGCTGAGGTTTCTGATATTACATACAATGCAGGTCCAACAGCCCTACTTTAATAGTAAGGAGGCGTGGGGTTCAGCCCACATCTTAAGAGCATCAGTGTAACGTGAGTCACTTTGGTTGGGGGGCTTGTGGAACCCAGATTGCTTTAGGGAGGTATGGAGACTACTTGTCCCGCTTCCCCAGTCCCTCTTATGTGTAAGTCACCCTGTGTCTATTAGGCGCACAGGGTGACCAAGAACTCCAGTCGGGTCTGCACTAATCAGACTCGCTGTACAACCACACTGGACTCAGCCTTTCGTGTTACCCCGGTTATCCTAAGTTCTATATGTGTGGTTTGTGTTGAAAGAGTGAGGGGCTCTTTCACTTGGGACAATAATATTTCTGAACAATGTCCCTCAGAAAATATATAAAGATATATTGCAGATTGCTAGGATATTGCAGAAGCCTGTCATAGACCCTTGCTAGTGGGGTGGGGGTTTGTTGTTGTTGAATACCTGTATTCCATTGTTCTATTGTTCCTGTCTGCCTTGAGTAAGCTTATTATGGGATGTGTATATTTGTGTGGATTGGCTCTAAGGGGGAGTGATTGTCCCAGTGTGTATATTTCCTTGTGCTTTGTGTTTCAATAAACAGTTTGATTCTGTTTTTTTTTAATGATGTTAATAAAGATTTTAGAATGTTGCAGAAACTGACCGATAAACAATACTGGTACTGGTATCTGATGTATGAATCTATCCCTCACACAGGAACCTTGGCCCTCCCTATACTGTCTGATATGATGTAAAGAAATCAATCTATCCCTACCTCACACAGGAACCTCGCCCTCCCTACACTGCTAGAAATGTCTCCCTGCACTATCTGACCAAAAAAAAACCAACTCTGTCCCTGCCTGAATCGCGTGCCTGTCCCTCTCTGAACGCCGCACAATGACACTACACGCTGCAGCTGTGCGAGCAGCCCTTTATGTAGTGTGGGGCGTGTACTTGGCCCCTGAGCCATGATTGGATAAAGGCAGCCTGCCTTTAGATCAATCATGGCAGAGATTTGTTGATTGGCCAAAGCATGAGGTCAGGGTGCATGCTTTGGCCAATCACATAATGCGCTGCACGCGCGGAGCGTGTGCAGTGCATTATGGGAAACTTGAATTTCCTGCGAAGAAGCACATTTGTTCGTCATTCGACGAACGATCGAACAAGCGATGTTCGAGTCGAACTTAGCCTCGACTCAAACTCGAAGCTCATCCCTAACCAACAGCACATTTAAGCATGTTGACCTCAACTTGCGATGGGGTCCTGGAGTTCCACCACTGTAGGGGCGCCCGCCGCTGCTTGGGAGATAGTACACTGGTCATTAACATGCACTCTCACAGGCAAACAGTCCTTGCCCCGCCCCTCCTCTCCACCCACAGTCACGGGCACTCACCAACACACAGGCTACGCCCATCCTCTCTGCCTGCCCATTGAGTTCAGTAGGGTAGGGAGATAAAATGTCGGGAGACTGAAAAGGAAAATCAGCTGACCCAGGCTGGGCCAGTAGAGTGAAGGGGGAGGAGCTCTCCACCGTGTGAGGAGACCCCATGATACGATAGGAGTTACTGGAGACACAGGAAGAAAGCCGAAGAGACCTAGCCAGGAGGAGGGACCGACTGATCTGCAAGTGAGTGGCACTGATTCCCCCCTCCCCCCCACACACCACTGCTGCCACTGTCCCCCCCCCCACCAGCACCTTTGCTGCCACTGAATCCATCCCCCCCACCACTGCTACCACTCATCCCATTCCATCCCCCCCCAACCACCACCCTTGCCACTGTTTCCATGCCCCCCTCACCACTGCCACTCATCCCATCCCCCTACCACCACTGCTCCCATCTCCCCCTCACTGCTGCCACTCATGCCACCCCCCACCACCACCGCTGCCACCGATATTCCCTCCCGCCCCACACCAGCACCTTTGCTGCCACTGAATCCATCCCCCCCACCACTGCTACCACTCATCCCATTCCATCCCCCCAACCACCACCCTTGCCAATGATCCCATGCCCCCCTCACCACTGCCACTCCTCCTATCCCCCCACCACCACTGCTCCCATCTCCCCCTCACTGCTGCCACTCATCCCACCCCGCACCACCACTGCTGCCACTGATCCCATCCCATTACCCCCCCAACCCCCACCACTTATCTCATTCCATCCCATCCCCCCCACCACCCCTGCCACTCATTCCAACCCCCCACCGCTGCCACTCATCCCATCCCACCGCCGCTGCCACTTATCCCATTCCAACCCCCCCTCCACCACAGCTGCCAATCATCCCATCCCCCCACCACCACTGCTGCCACTGATCCCATCCCCACCTAACCACCACTGCTGCCACTGATCCCATCCCCCACCACCACCGCTGCCACTCATCCCAGGGGCGTAACTAAAGGGGTCGCAATTGTTGTGGCCCATGTGTTTCCCCTGTAAATCTGGATAAGGGGGGGGGGTCGGCATATAGAGGAACAAATCCCTCCATTTTTCTCCTGCAGCTGCTAAAAGCCGAGTTCTCCTCCTCTCGTGGCTGCAGGAGGAAAATTGAGGGGATTTGTTCCTCTATGTGTCACCCCCGCTGCCCTCCTATCCAGGTCCTGCTGCCCTCCAGCCCCGGGATAAGTGGGAAGGGCCCTGGCCGGGGCTCAGGGGGGCCCTTTAAGGTTTCTTACTCTGGGGCCCTGAAGGTTCTAGTTACGCCTCTGTGTCATAGGATTCTCTGACCCTGATTGGAGGGACATTGGGAGGAGGAGCTGCATGGTCAGTGTCATGTCAAAGGATATTCTGACTCTGATTGGAGACATTGGAAGGAGGAGCTGTGTTGTCAGTGTCATGTCATAGGATTCTCTGACTCTGATTGGAGGGACATTGGGAGGAGGAGCTGTGGGGGGCACTGTGTGAGGTTTCTGCACACAAAGAATCATATTCTCCCGGGTGCGTCCCACCTCTTCTAAAAATAAAGATGAACTTTGTCTTTGGGCTTTGACAGGACACATCATATTCCTGTGATCTCCGTGTACTCCGGAGACTTTACTGATCACATTTTAGGATGAATATCTGAGACTGGGATCATTATGAAAAAAAAAAAAACAATTCTGGATATTTACTACAAATTAAATTTTTTCCTTTTTCTTCTTATTTGAATTCTAAAAGATAAAGATATATGTAGCACCCTATAAGGTAGGTGCTAGGTAAAGTGTAGTATGCCTTGTCTGCTTATCAGCAAGGCCATGATTTTCAGCTAGGTTGTCATGGTTCCCAGGTGTGTCTGTTGAGACTGGGGAGTCTCCCCACTGTGCTCAATGAGGGCTCTCATTGGACAGTGGAGGAAACCCGGCCAATGGCACACCCAGGCTTGTATCTATCCCAGAAGGGCAGATTATGCCGCACAGCATTCTGGGGGAGGGTATAAGTTTGAGGGGAGCACATGACGCAGTGTCTTTGGTGGTAAGCAGAGTCCCAGGTGGGACAGTACGGCTGTCTCTCCTGACAGGAAGAATCGGGTATCCCAGGCGGCTTGCTTGAGGGGACAGAGGGCTGAGCTGAGCTGCAGAGAGGATCCGGTGTGCTGAGGACCAGCGGAGCTGAGGGGACGAGTTTCAGGAAAGCATTCCCCGTCGTGAGTACTGCAAACTGCCCCTGGGGGTCTGCCTAATGAGAGGGGACCACTCTGGAGAGGGTCAGAGGGATCCAGGAGCTAGCTAGCCAGTGCAAGAGCAAAGAAAGGGGGGGGCCAGAGTTGACCCTGAAGGTCAAAGGGGGTGCCAGTAGTTGGGCCCTGAAGTGCAGAGTGTACAGTGCAGTGTGTACAGTGTTAAGAATTGCAGCAGTATTACAAGAGGCTACCTCAGTCAGGAAGGACTGGCGGGAGCAGTGTCAAGGACTTTTGAGCTAACCAGAGTGTCAGAAGTCGGTCTTCAGTACAGTGCAGCAAGTCAGTGATTGCAAGCGCCAGCAAGCGTTGGTCGGCATTCAGCTGGCATCAAGTCAGCGCTGAAAGGCATTTTTCTCAAGTGTCTCGTTTTTGTACCTAGTTGAGCCAGAGGAGTATCCCACTAATTTACCTTCTCCCATCCCCATATAAAATAAACATACCGAAGATGCCGGACTGTTCATTGTCTCAGATCTCACATCTGGGCAACATGCTTAAATGTGCTGTTGGTTAGGGATGAGGCTAAGTTCCACTCGAACATTACTCGTTCGTCGAATGACGAACAAATGTGCTTCTTCGCGGGAAATTCGAGTTTCCCATAATACACTGCATACGCTCTGCGCATGCAGTGCATTATGTGATTGGCCAAAGCATGCACCCTGACCTCATGCTTTGGCCAATCAACAGATCTCTGCCATGATTGGACTAAAGGCAGGCTAGGCTGCCTTTATCCAATCAGGGCTCAAGGGCCAAGTACATGCCCCACACTACATAAAGGGCTGCTCGCGCAGCCGCAGTGTGTAGTGTCATTGTGCGGTGTTCAGAGAGGGACAGGCATGCGATTCAGGCAGGGACAGAGCCGTTTTTTTATTTTTTGGTCAGATAGTGCAGGGGGACATTTCTAGCAGTGTAGGGAGGGCGAGGTTCCTGTGTGAGGTAGGGATAGATTGATTTCTTTACATCATATCAGACAGTATAGGGAGGGCCAAGGTTCCTGTGTGAGGGATAGATTCATACATCAGATACCAGTACCAGTATTGTTTATCGGTCAGTTTCTGCAACATTCTAAAATCTTTATTAACATCATTCCAGAGATCAACCGCAGTAACCTTTGTGCTCAGTTGGGGTTTTATCTATAGGGGGTCACATACCTGTGTGAATACACATCATTCCAGAGATCTATGGCAGTAACCTTTGTGCTCAGTTGGGGTTTTATCTATAGGGGGTCACATACCTGTGTCAATACACATCATTCCAGAGATCTACGGCAGTAACCTTTGTGCTCAGTGGGGGTTTTATCTATAGGGGGTCACATACCTGTGTGAATACACATCATTCCAGAGATCTATGGCAGTAACCTTTGTGCTCAGTGGGGGTTTTATCTATAGGGGTGTCACATACCTGTTTGAATACACATCATTCCAGAGATCTACGGCAGTAACCTTTGTGCTCAGTTGGGGTTTTATCTATAGGGGGGTCACATACCTGTGTGAATACACATCATTCCAGAGATCTACGGCAGTAACCTTTGCGCTCAGTTTGGGTTTTATCTATAGGGGGTCACATACCTGTGTGAATACACATCATTCCAGAGATCTATGGCAGTAACCTTTGTGCTCAGTTTGGGTTTTATCTATAGGGGGTCACATACCTGTGTGAATACACATCATTCCAGAGATCTACGGCAGTAACCTTTGTGCTCAGTGGGGATTTTATCTATAGGGGGTCACAAACCTGTGTGAATACACATCATTCCAGAGATCTACGGCAGTAACCTTTGTGCTCAGTTGGGGTTTTATCTATAGGGGGGTCACATACCTGTGTGAATACACATCATTCCAGAGATCTACGGCAGTAACCTTTGTGCTCAGTGGGGGTTTTATCTATAGGGGGGTCACATACCTGTGTGAATACACATCATTCCAGAGATCTACGGCAGTAACCTTTGTGCTCAGTTGGGGTTTTATCTATAGGGGGGTCACATACCTGTGTGAATACACATCATTCCAGAGATCTACGGCAGTAACCTTTGCGCTCAGTTTGGGTTTTATCTATAGGGGGTCACATACCTGTGTGAATATACATCATTCCAGAGATCTACGGCAGTAACCTTTGTGCTCAGTGGGGGTTTTATCTATAGGGGGTCACATACCTGTGTGAATACACATCATTCCAGAGATCTACGGCAGTAACCTTTGAGCTCAGTGGGGGTTTTATCTATAAGGGGTGCAGGGGGACATTCCTAGCAGTGTAGGGAGGGCGAGGTTCCTGTGTGAGGTAGGGATAGATTGATTTTTTTACATCATATCAGACAGTATAGGGAGGGCCAAGGTTCCTGTGTGAGGGATAGATTCATACATCAGATACCAGTACCAGTATTGTTTATCGGTCAGTTTCTGCAAAATTCTAAAATCTTTATTAACATCATTCCAGAGATCAACCGCAGTAACCTTTGTGCTCAGTTGGGGTTTTATCTATAGGGGGTCACATACCTGTGTGAACACACATCATTCCAGAGATCTACGGCAGTAACCTTTGTGCTCAGTTGGGGTTTTATCTATAGGGGGTCACATACCTGTGTGAACACACATCATTCCAGAGATCTACGGCAGTAACCTTTGTGCTCAGTGGGGGTTTTATCTATAGGGATGACAGATCATCCATCTATAGGATTATAGATTACATCAGATATCAGTGAGAGTATTGATAATCGGTCAGTTGCGTACATCTATAACCACCACAGCTCATCTATAGGGCTAGCAATTACATCATATCAGGTCATTGAGTATCTACTGGTCAGTTGCGTATACCCTATATTGATCTGTATCAACATCATGTCCGAAAGGCCGACAAGGAGAGGCCGATGCTCACAGGCCACGAAAAGAGGGCAAGCAGCCTCTGTGTTGATTGTGAAAAATGGTGGTCACAGTCGACATAGTGCATCCTCTGCAGACAGAGCACCCGTCCTTTCTTTCCGGTGCTGCCCGTGCTATTCATCCACAAGATGTGGAAGAGTTGGTGGACTGGATCAATAAGCCATCCTCATCCTCTTCTTCCTCTGACACCCACGCTACCAGTAGTTTGCCTTCCACTGCAGCTGCCAAAGTGGCCCGTTCCACAGGCTCCTTCTCCACAGCTTCTCCTTCAGTTGCCCCACCATCATGCACAGAGGAGTCACCGGAACTAGTCGATCATAGTGTAAGTGTCATGCTCCTGGAGGATGCGCAGCAATTTGACAGCTGTGATGTTGTTTCCCAGGTTGATGAAGGGAATAACATGAGCCTAGAGAGAGGGGGTGACAATGACGGACAAGAGACCAGCAGTCATGTTGCCACAGCTGAAGCATATTGCCAAGTTTGCTCCAGTGACGAGGAGGGAGGGGATGATGAGGTCACTGACCGTACTTCAGGGCCTGACAAGATAGTGGAGGAGGAGGGGGGAGAATGAGGAGGATGCACAACTGCAACGAGGCAGGATGTGCTCCATGGGCAGGCCTAGCAGTAGCCAACCTATTGTGTCACAGCACAGAGCTCCACAGGTGCAAGGTGCTGAAAAATCCCCGCGGACTCCAAAAAGTTCATTAGTGTGGGCTTTTTTCAGCACCTGTGCAGTGTATTGCAGCGTTGCTGTTTGCAGCATCTGTCTAAAGCAGATCAAGTGCAGTCAGAACACCAGCTGATTGGGCACCACATGCTTGACAAGGCATATGACGACCTGCCATGCAGTCCGTTGGCAACAGCACCTGAAAGAGTCACCATATCAAAACAAGCATACATCACCTTGCTCCTCATCTGCAATCTCTAACCCTACTATACCTCATGCCTTCTCAAATACCAGCATTGAGAGGGATGATGGTATGGCAATGAGTGGCACAGAGAGTTGCATCCAATCTGCTAGCAGTACACCACCGCTTGATTTGAACATCAGGCCAATTTCACTACCCCAGTATTTGAACCCTAGAAAGAAATACTGTCCCAGCCATCCACATGCTCAGCGTCTTAATGCTAGCTTGGCCATGTTGCTAGCATTACAGTTGCTGCCTTTTCAGCTGGTAAACTCGCCTCCCTTTCGCAAATTTGTGGAATGTGCTGTACCACAGGGGTAGGTCCCAAAAAGGCATTACTTTTTGCGTAAGACCATTCCGGCTCTCTACCGTCATGTGGAAGGTAGTGTTTTGGCCTTGTTGGACAAAGCGGTCAGCAGGAAGGTGCACATTACTGCTGACTCTTGGTCCAGCAGGCATGGACAGGGACATTACATTTCTTTCACAGCGCACTGGGTAACTCTGCTGGCAGCTGGGAAAGATGCAGGACAGGGTTCGGTGCTGGAGCTTGTTTTGCCACCACGCCTCCAAAAAGTTGGTACTGGTTCTGCCACATCTGGCTACTCCACCACCACCACCTCCTCCTCCTCCTCCATGTCCTCTTCTGCGCAATTCTCCTCTGCAGCAGCAGTGCTCCCTAAGCATTCAAGGGACTACGTAAGCAGTCAGGCTAAAAGATGCCATGCTGTGCTTCAGTTGGTCTGTCTAGGGCAATGATGGCGAACCTTTTCGAGCCCGAGTGCCCAAACTGCAACACAAACCAGCTTATCTATTTCAAAGTGCCAGTGGGTTAATACCGGGGGTGGGGGGGGGTGGGAAGGTGATATATCACCTCCTAGCCACCTGTCAACTGCCTTCTGACTATTGATCCACCACACCTTGCTTCTCAGAGGGACAGAAAGGGCTGCTGCATATGCAAATGCACCCCAATCCAGCTGCTCACCTCTGCACCCCAAAGCCCCCCTCTTTGCTTACTTCTACATGACCTGCTCTGCTCACTATTGCACCCCCCCCCCCAAAGCTGCTGACCTCTGCACACTGCCTCTTTGCCTACCTTTGCACCCCATCCTACTGCTCACCTTTGCACTCCAAATAGTTAACCCCCCCTCCTGCTGACCCAGTATTACAGAAACCTGAATGCTGTACCTGATGGAACATCCAGCATTGCAGTGGCAAGCAGGACTCTCAAGCCTGCTACTGTCTGTTTGCATCCACTTCTCTGTCACCATTCAGGAGATAAAGGTGGGAACTGGGGAGGGGTGGAATTTGCATATGAATGCCACGCTATTTATATATAAATAGTGCTGTATACATGGGAATGTCATGCTATTTACACATGAATACTTTCCTATTTTTTTTTTTATGCATCACACTGTAGCAGCACTGGGCAGAAATAGTGAAGGGCTCAGGGACAGGAGGAAAATTACAGGACGCTGCACTGTGTCTCTCCTTCCAGCTGCTAAAAGCTGTTCTTCAGCTGCTGGAAGGAGAGACACAGAGCAGCGTCCTGTAATTTTACTTCCATCCTGCTACACCGTTCCCCTGTGTACCTCCCTGTCACTGGCCCTGAGCAGAGTATCTAATAAGTGGGGAGGGCAATTTCTGAGATCATAGTGTAAGTGTCATGCTCCTGGAGGATGCGCAGCAATTTGACAGCTGTGATGTTGTTTCCCAGGTTGATGAAGGGAATAACATGAGCCTAGAGAGAGGGGGTGACAATGACGGACAAGAGACCAGCAGTCATGTTGCCACAGCTGAAGCATATTGCCAAGTTTGCTCCAGTGACGAGGAGGGAGGGGATGATGAGGTCACTGACCGTACTTCAGGGCCTGACAAGATAGAGGAGGAGGAGGGGGGAGAATGAGGAGGATGCACAACTGCAACGAGGCAGGATGTGCTCCATGGGCAGGCCTAGCAGTAGCCAACCTATTGTGTCACAGCACAGAGCTCCACAGGTGCAAGGTGCTGAAAAATCCCCGCGGACTCCAAAAAGTTCATTAGTGTGGGCTTTTTTCAGCACCTGTGCAGTGTATTGCAGCGTTGCTGTTTGCAGCATCTGTCTAAAGCAGATCAAGTGCAGTCAGAACACCAGCTGATTGGGCACCACATGCTTGACAAGGCATATGACGACCTGCCATGCAGTCCGTTGGCAACAGCACCTGAAAGAGTCACCATATCAAAACAAGCATACATCACCTTGCTCCTCATCTGCAATCTCTAACCCTACTATACCTCATGCCTTCTCAAATACCAGCATTGAGAGGGATGATGGTATGGCAATGAGTGGCACAGAGAGTTGCATCCAATCTGCTAGCAGTACACCACCGCTTGATTTGAACATCAGGCCAATTTCACTACCCCAGTATTTGAACCCTAGAAAGAAATACTGTCCCAGCCATCCACATGCTCAGCGTCTTAATGCTAGCTTGGCCATGTTGCTAGCATTACAGTTGCTGCCTTTTCAGCTGGTAAACTCGCCTCCCTTTCGCAAATTTGTGGAATGTGCTGTACCACAGGGGTAGGTCCCAAAAAGGCATTACTTTTTGCGTAAGACCATTCCGGCTCTCTACCGTCATGTGGAAGGTAGTGTTTTGGCCTTGTTGGACAAAGCGGTCAGCAGGAAGGTGCACATTACTGCTGACTCTTGGTCCAGCAGGCATGGACAGGGACATTACATTTCTTTCACAGCGCACTGGGTAACTCTGCTGGCAGCTGGGAAAGATGCAGGACAGGGTTCGGTGCTGGAGCTTGTTTTGCCACCACGCCTCCAAAAAGTTGGTACTGGTTCTGCCACATCTGGCTACTCCACCACCACCACCTCCTCCTCCATGTCCTCTTCTGCGCAATTCTCCTCTGCAGCAGCAGTGCTCCCTAAGCATTCAAGGGACTACGTAAGCAGTCAGGCTAAAAGATGCCATGCTGTGCTTCAGTTGGTCTGTCTAGGGCAATGATGGCGAACCTTTTCGAGCCCGAGTGCCCAAACTGCAACACAAACCAGCTTATCTATTTCAAAGTGCCAGTGGGTTAATACCGGGGGTGGGGGGGGGGGTGGGAAGGTGATATATCACCTCCTAGCCACCTGTCAACTGCCTTCTGACTATTGATCCACCACACCTTGCTTCTCAGAGGGACAGAAAGGGCTGCTGCATATGCAAATGCACCCCAATCCAGCTGCTCACCTCTGCACCCCAAAGCCCCCCTCTTTGCTTACTTCTACATGACCTGCTCTGCTCACTATTGCACCCCCCCCCCAAAGCTGCTGACCTCTGCACACTGCCTCTTTGCCTACCTTTGCACCCCATCCTACTGCTCACCTTTGCACTCCAAATAGTTAACCCCCCCTCCTGCTGACCCAGTATTACAGAAACCTGAATGCTGTACCTGATGGAACATCCAGCATTGCAGTGGCAAGCAGGACTCTCAAGCCTGCTACTGTCTGTTTGCATCCACTTCTCTGTCACCATTCAGGAGATAAAGGTGGGAACTGGGGAGGGGTGGAATTTGCATATGAATGCCACGCTATTTATATATAAATAGTGCTGTATACATGGGAATGTCATGCTATTTACACATGAATACTTTCCTATTTTTTTTTTTTTTTTTTTTTATGCATCACACTGTAGCAGCACTGGGCAGAAATAGTGAAGGGCTCAGGGACAGGAGGAAAATTACAGGACGCTGCACTGTGTCTCTCCTTCCAGCTGCTAAAAGCTGTTCTTCAGCTGCTGGAAGGAGAGACACAGAGCAGCGTCCTGTAATTTTACTTCCATCCTGCTACACCGTTCCCCTGTGTACCTCCCTGTCACTGGCCCTGAGCAGAGTATCTAATAAGTGGGGAGGGCAATTTCTGAGACCATAAGCAGCAGCAGGCTGCAGGTGAGACCAGCCTATTGGAATCTTACCCTGCTCTGGCGTCCATTGTCGATGTGACTTCATCTAACACGGCAGCACCGCCTTGTCTCGACCACGCCCATCCCAGATACATCATCCCCTGGCCCCAGAGCCATGTGGGAGATGTAGTTCTATGGGAGGGGGAGTGCGGTGTGGAGGAAATACACTTCGTATAGGATGTCCGATCAGTGTGCGCTCTTCTTCCTCGCGTGCCCACAGAGAGGGCTCTGCGTGCCAGCTGTGGCACGCGTGCCATAGGTTCGCCACCACTGGTCTAGGGGATAGGAGTCACACCGGTGCAGAGATTCTGTCAGCTCTGCAAGGGCAGGCTCAGAGATGGTTGACGCCACGATAGCTTGAACCAGGAATGGTTGTATGTGATAATGGCACAAACCTTCACTCCGCCCTCCGATAGGGACACTTGACAAATGTTCCATGCTTGGCACATGTTCTGAATCTGGTGGTGCAGCGTTTCTTGAGCAGATACCCGGGCTTCCAAGATCTCCTGAGGCAGGCCAGGAAAGTCTGTGGCCATTTCCGCCGTTCGTTCAATGCCAGTGCTCGCTTATCTGACATTCAATGGGAATTCAACCTGCCCACCAACCGCCTCATATGTGACATGTCCACCAGGTGGAACTCAACGTTGGCAATGCTGCTGCGGCTGCACACGCAGTAGAGGGCCATCAATGAGTACCTGTGTGAGTATGGCGCAAGGACAGGGTGAAGGGAGCTTGGCTTTTTCTCGCTACGCCAGTGGCTTTTGATTAAAGATGCATCCATCGTCATGTCACCATTTGAGGAGGCCACTCGGATGGTGAGCCGGGACGATGCATGCATCAGTGACACTATCCCGCTAGTCTACCTGCTGGAGCACACGCTGTGTGGAATCATTGACAGGGCACTTGAGGCAGAACAGCGGCAGGAAGAGGAGGACTTCCTTTCCTCACAAGGCCCCCTTTATGCAGATATCATTCCTGCAGGGCCACAAAACACACGAGGAAGAAGAGGAGGAGGAGGAGGATTTCGGCAGCATGGATGTAGAGGAAAAGGATAGGATACAGCAGTCTTCAAGGGATGGTTTTGATTCCCCAGAAGCCCCAGGAGTTGTACATGGTTGGGGGAGAGGTTGCTCCTGCTGACAATGTCATCCTTAGTGACCCAGAGGACTCAGAAGCTCATGCCTCCTCCAACTTACTTTGCATGGGCTCCCTGATTATGCAAATCCTGCGAAAGGACCCGAGGATTCGTGCTATCAAGGAGAGGGATAATTACTGATTGGCAACCCTTCTTGATCCACGTTACAAGGGTAAAGTTGCAGAGCTCACCCTGCATTCGCAGAAGGAGCAGAGGATGAAACATCTTGAGGAGGCCTTGGCCTTGAAAAAATAATTGTGTACCGCCTTTCCAGACACTGGGAGGTTGATTTCTGGGGGGGAAAAAAGTGAGTAGAACCGACCGTGTCGGTTCTACTTACTTTGTCCCCCCAGAAATCCACCTATAAACCCTGGTGCTTTCCCTCCTATTTAGCAGATAATGATGACCTCCACACTACATTAGCTGACACATGGACTCTGGGAGGTCAACATTCTCCGGACATCTTTCTGAGGCATCGTTCAGCCAAAGGAGGAGCGGTGGAGGAGGCGGCCGGCTGACCGATGCCTTTAAACAGTTCTTTTGTCCTCAGCAGCACCCAGGTCTGTTAGGTTTAAGCAACCATCGCCAGCATCTCCATCATATGGTGCATGATTATCTAGGCGCAAAAGCAGACTTGGAGACCTCTCCAGCTGAGCATCCACTGGGTTACTGGGTCTTGAGGATGGACCACTGGCCAGAACTTGCTCAATATGCAATGGAGCTACTGGCCTGTCCTGCTTTCAGCGTGCATTCCGAACGGACATTCAGTGCCTCTGGAGGTTTTGTCATGTACAAAAGAGTGTGTCTGTCCACAGACTCTGTTGATCAGCTGACTTTCATCAAAATGAACCAGTCCTGGATCAACAAGAGCTATCAGGCCCCTGATGCTGATGTAACTGATTGAATTTGCTAGGGGTCTGCCATCCCTTGAAGACTGCATATGCTGCCTATCCTATTCCTCTACCTTGATTCTGCTAGCTTCCAACAATGTTTTTGGTTAAGGTCACTACCAACCCCCAAGGCCTAATTTTTCTGCACTTGTATGACAGGTGCATACAATTTAAATGTCTTATGTCATTTTTAATAGCAGGCCCTGTCCCTGTGCCCTGATAACCGTGAGGGTTTATGGTGTTCAGGCACCACCAACACCAAAGGTCCAATTTTTGGCACGTGTGTAGCACATGCAATTTCAAATTTGCATGGAATTCTTACCAGCAGGTCCCATTCCTGCACCCAGCAAGAGTAACTGCGAGGCCTTGGTTACGGTGTTCAGGCACCACATACGGCAAAGGCCCAATTTTTGGCACTTGTATAGCAAATGGGATTTCAAATTTGCATGGAATTCTTACCAGCAGGTCCCATTCCTGCACCCAGCAAGAGTAACGGCGAGGCCTTGGTTACGGTGTTCAGGCACCACCTTCCACAAAAGCCCAATTTTTCGCACTTGTATAGCACATGGGATTTCAAATTTGCATGGAATTCTTACCAGCAGGTCCCATTCCTGCACCCAGCAAGAGTAACTACGAGGGGTTGGTTACGGTGTTCAGGCACCAGCAACACCAAAGGCCCAATTTTTGGCACCTATATGACAACTACATGCGGTTTCATATTTGTATGGATTTTTTAGCAGCAGGGCCCGTTCCTGCACCCAGTAAGAGTAACTGCGAGGGGTTACGGTGTTCAGGCACCATATGACAATGACAAGTACATGTGATTTGAAATTTGTATGTATATTTGTATATGACATTTTTTGCTTTAGAAATGTCAGTATAGCTGTAGCAGGCTACATAAATCGTAGAGATTCACTACTTTACAGGCACATTCAGGGGAACCCCCAGGCACGATATTTGAAGGAATTTTTCATTTTTATACTTTCACTTTAAGCCTCATTAAAATCAGTAAATTACTGCTCCTTTAAAAATGATTGTTTTTAAAAAAAAATGTCATTGCTAAATGTTCCCCAGGTCAATACCCAGACCCCCATACACTTTTTTGGAGCAATAACTTGCATTCAAGCCTTCAAAATGAGACCGTTTGATTAGTTTGTTCAAACAAACTTTTCCTCTGTTCGCGGTGTTATGGTGCAAACCGAACCGGGGGGTGTTCGGCTCATCACTAATTTGTTGGACAATATTAGGATGGGGATATAAAGAGTTATAGGCGGGTTGCCCCTGTTGGGAACATGGAACATGTACATTGGGTTACTTAGGGGGAAGTTTTTATATAGAGTGGTCACAGGTTCTCTAAAACCATCAAGACCAATGCAGAGCCCATAGCCCTTGATTGGACAGGAGGAGGGACAGTCCACTGCCAGAGTGTAGGGGAGTAGAGGAGAGTGTCGGTTATTGAGAGATCAGTGGATTGGATAAGTAAACGAGCTTTTTCTGGTTCCCTACACCAAAATGACCGTGTAACCCTTGAAGTGGGGCTGCCCCCTTTATACGAGGGTTAAATGCTCATTTAGGTTTTGGTCATTTTTTGTTTCCCCGGAGATGGGCTTTTAAAAAAATTAAATTTTTACACACATAATAAATCTGCATTTTATGCTTGTAAAAACAAAGCGCCCCCCCCCCCTCCCATGATTATGCCAACCCTTAAAATTGTGTGTCCCCCATAAAACGGCGACTAACTTCACTACCCAAGTTGAAGCCCTATTGGAGGAAACGCGTCAGGAGGGAGGCGTGCCGTCATTGCGTCATCGGCGGTCCGTGCTGCAGCCGGACCCGATGCACCTAGAGATCCTCAGCCTGTCATCATATGATTTTCTGCTCGTTAACATTCAACCCAACTGTAAGTGCAAATCTGTATATTAATAAATTGCATATAAAGGTAATGCACTATTAGTCCCATCCATTCTTTTATGTACTTTGGAACATCGCGGGGAGTCTATCACCCCAAAAGAATAGGAGACACACGCTGGCTTATACAGAGGGAAGAAAGTGGGAATGATTTCATCCATCCACGGTGTTAAGGAAGCATCCTCATGATCAGAATATTTAGAGGCTTGATTGTCTCTTACATCTGGTAAGAGGCTTGCATTTATTTATCACCCGGGTGACCGTGCACGTGTGCAGGTGGAATTAGAACACTGGTTTTTTTCATATTAGAATATCATTATCAGGCACTTACCTTCTTTCCGCCAGGTAAGGAGGCATTTCACCCGGTGGAGGGAACACTACATCATCACCTTGATTTTTAATTGGATTCTCTTCACCATTTTTCACATTTTGGATCACAATATCCCATGGACTTTTATTTCAATGTTTTATTTGTTTAGTCACATTGAGTGTTATTTGAAAATTTTGTTTGTTCATTTACACACACTCACCCATCACTGTGATTCCGATTGGGTCTTTTTTCCCCATTTTTGTTATATATTGTTCAATATATGATTTTTCACATATAAGAAAAGCGCACCATCACCTTTAAACATATACACGTCTTATCATCTGGTTGCAGCCTTTCACCCAATCAGCGCACCCCTTTCTTTTCAACAGTCTCCTGCTATTGTCTGTGTATGTAAGATTCTGGTACCTCTGGTACCCTCATTTTCCATTTTCTTTTCAAATATGCGTCCCGCATTTCTAATTAGGTGGTACGCATACACCTTTAAGACGGATGACGTCATCACGGAGTGCCGCAGAGCGGCTATTTCAACCGCCGGCGTTCTCTCTCACATTGTTCGTTCAACCTGCCGTGTGTCCACATGCTTACAAGCTTGTCTTGCTACCGGAACCTCCAAATACTTTCTTTTACTTGGAAACAGACCGGAACCTCGCTACTGATCCCTGTATCTCGCTACTGGATCACTCCCTCACTACTGGACCCTTCTACTACTAACCTTACTAGTGATAAGTACCCCACAGGGGAATCCTCCATAACCTTACTTACACTATCTACCTCTGCACATTAAGGACTGTTACTATCTATGCATACTAATTCTATCATCTGCACTGTTACATAGATTGCTAGCTCTTGAGTCTACTACCATCTATCCTTGCACTGGGTTAGTCTATCCTGTATTTGTCATCTGCTATCCTTACCACCTGTTACCATACTCGATTACTAACCTATCTGCATTCTACCTAATACCATCTAGTACTCTCCTGAACATTTCTATCAAGTGCTTACCATCTCTGTCACTGTTCACACCTGTCCCTTCAGCACATCATCTTCATACTAACATATACATCCTATCACTCCAGGAACATCTTATTGAGTGTGTATATCTGTATGCTGAAGCTGACAGGCCCACAGTGATGAGTCTGGAGAGTTGGATTTGGTTATTCAACACATCTCTACATGACTACTGAGTGGAGATTCTGCAGCTGCAAATCCAGCCTACTACAAAAACGCAGGAGCGTTACAGATTGAACGAACCATAAAAAATGGATTCAGCAGAATTACCCACTCAAGTGACACAATTAACACAACAAGTAAATGCATTAATGCTTGCTCTTACTGAAGTAAAAGAAGAAAATCAGACTCTGATACAGCAGGTAACCCGTCTTTCACGGCTCACTGCTGCTCAACCCCCTGAACCTAAAATAAACCATCCTCTAGTGTTTACAGGTGATCGGAAAAAATTTTGTGAATTCAAAAACGCATGTCAATTGCTTTTTTTGTTAAAACCTCGTACATACCCTACTGATCAAATTAAAGTCTGTACCGTTATCTCATACTTAACGGGTGATCCACGGGCCTGGGCAGACTCTCTCTTTGAGAAAAATGATCAGCTTCTCAACTCCTATTCTTTATTCCTAGCGGAACTCGCTAGTTTATATGATGACCCCAACAGGCAGAGTACTGCTGATATTCAATTGAGGGCTTTAAAACAAGGAAGGAGACCTCTAGAAGACTTTGTAGCTGAGTTCAAAAGATGGACCCTTGATTCAGGGTGGAATGATACATCTCTGCGAACTCAATTCAGACTCGGGTTGTCAGAAGCTGTTAAAGACGAGCTCGCCCGAGCGGATTTACCTGGCACCTTGGATGCCTTAATACAATTCAGTATCAACATCGACAGGCGACTGCGTGAAAGAAAGGCTGAGAAAATGGGAATGCCATTGTCTAGTCCTTCTCGGATTTCGGCCGTTGACCCTACTCCCATGGAGGTAGGAACCATACGCCCACCTTTATCAACTACTGAACGAGCCAGAAGAAGATGCAGAAATCTCTGCATGTACTGTGCATCCCCGGATCATTTGATAAGCGTCTGTCCCCTTGTCCGCAAAAAAGAGGGTGAGTGTTCACATGTCTTGCTAGGAGGATTAACGATTTCCTTTTCTAACCCCTATCTCTTTGTTCATTTGACATTACAGTGGGACCAGACTAGGATTACCACCAAAGCTATGATCGACACCGGATCTTGTGGAAACTATATTGATACATGTTTTGTTACCTTAAATAAAATACCTATTATTTCAAAACCTAAACCTGTTTCTGTTAGTTTCATTAACGGTATTCCACTATCTTCTGGTCCAATCACCAACCAGACACAAGCACTCCTCGTCACTACTAACGAGTCTCATATGGAGACCACCACTTTTGATATACTATCATCACCCCATTTTTCTATTATTTTGGGACTCCCCTGGTTACACACACATCAACCAATCATAGATTGGAAAAGACGGACTTTGTCTTTCCCTTCTCACTATTGTGAGATTACGTGTAACCTCTCGTCTTATGGAAAGATCCTGTCTGTGGTGTCAGATGAGATTGCACCACTATGCTATCAGGATCTGTCCGAAGTATTCCTTGAGAAAAATGCTCAAATGTTGCCTCCCCATAGGGATTATGATTGCACTATCGATCTACTCCCTAACAGCAAATTGCCTTTCGGTCATGTTTATCCTCTTTCACAGGATGAACTTTCTCATCTCAAGGAATACTTGGATGAGAATTTGACAAAAGGGTTCATCAGACCCTCTACTTCTTCCACAGCTGCAGGACTTTTTTTTGTCCGCAATAAGGATTCAAGTCTTAGGCCTATTATCGATTATAGGCAATTAAATACGATTACAATAAAGGATCGCTATCCTTTACCGCTCATCCCTGAACTCATTGAACAAGTGCGTGGGGCTACTTACTTCTCTAAATTAGACCTGAAAGGGGCATACAACCTAATCCGAATCCGTGACGGAGATGAGTGGAAAACAGCATTCAGAACCAGATACGGATTATTCGAATATCTTGTGATGCCATTCGGGTTGTGTAATGCTCCCGCAGCCTTCCAAAGGTTCATAAACGACATCTTTAGAGACTTACTTGATGTCTGTGTTGTAGTATATCTGGACGATATACTTATCTATTCTCGATCGCTCTCTGAACATATAAAACATGTAAGACTTGTGTTATCCAGATTACTCGCACACAATCTATACGTGAAATTAAAAAAATGCCTATTTCATAAAGAAGAAATATTATTCCTAGGATACATCATATCCAAAACCGGAATTAAGATGGATATGAGCAAGATATCCTGTATTCTGGATTGGCCTATATCAACAACTCGTAAGGCATTACAGCGATTCCTTGGATTTTCAAACTTCTATAGGAAGTTCATCAAGAACTTTTCTGCCATTGTGAGACCTCTCACACAACTGACAAGTATAAAGAAACCATTCAAATGGTCAGAAGAAGCAAATCGAGCTTTCTGCTTGTTAAAATCAAGCTTTACTTCTGCTCCCATACTACGCCATCCAGACCCATCCCTCCAATATATTCTGGAGGTAGATGCGTCAAATATGGCAGTAGGAGCAGTTCTCTCCCAACGACCAACAAATACTTCACCACTCCACCCAGTTGCTTTCTTTTCAAAATCATTAAGCAGCCCAGAGGTGAATTACCCAGTGGGTGAAAAGGAGTTGCTTGCCATAAAACTGGCACTGGAGAATTGGCGACATCTACTTGAGGGTACCCGGTTACCAATACTCATATATACAGATCACAAAAACCTTCAATACCTCCAGACTAACAAAACTCTTTCCCACCGGCAGGTACGATGGTCATTATTTTTCCTAAGATTCAACTTCTTAGTGACCTACACGCCTGCAGACAAAAATAAAAAAGCGGATGCGCTATCACGATTAACCGAAGATAACTGCGCTGAAATCCCTTCTATTCCCATAATACCCTATGAACGTATTATTGGGGTTGTTCGTTCCCTGAAGGAAGAGATTTTGCACAGTATAAGATTGGATTCACCTCCACCACAACTAAGTACTGATGCAGAAGGCTTCCTCTACTACAACGACAAACTCTACATACCCCCTACTATGCGTACCAAGATCTTGGAGTTATCACATGATGTGCCCATGGCAGGACATATGGGTATGACGAAAACCCTTAATTTGCTTACTAGGCAGTTTTGGTGGCCTGATATGAAGACGTCTGTACAAAAATTTGTATCTTTATGTGACATCTGTGCAAGGTCCAAAATTGACACTACAAAACCATCTGGTCTACTCTGCAGTCTACCAATACCCCAGGTTCCATGGGAAGTTGTGTCCCTAGACTTTATAGTAGAACTACCACCTTCTAAAGGATTTAATACCATTCTAGTGTCAGTGGACCACCTGACAAAGATGGCACATTTCATCGCTATCCGTAGACTACCTTCATCTAAACAAACAGCGGAACTACTGATGAAACGTGTTCAAGTTACACGGAATTCCAAAGACTCTTTTATCCGACCGTGGTTCACAGTTCATCTCCAAATTTTGGCAAGCTCTTTGTCAAATATTACGGATTGAGCGAAAGCTCACTTCTCCCTACCACCCTCAGACCAACGGACAGACTGAAAGAGTCAACCAGTGTATAGAACAATATCTGCGTTGCTACACATCATACCTACAGGATGATTGGGTGGACCTCCTCCCTCTGGCGGAATTAGCTTATAACAACGCAACCCACAGTACTAATAAGCAAAGTCCGTTCTACTTGAACTATGGGTTTCATCCCACACTTCTTCCACCACGCATCCTACCATCAAGTAACCCAGTAGCCTCAGACTATCTTACCCAAATAAAGGACTCTCTGGGTTTACTTAATACCACTATCTCACACGCCCATAGCCAACAAAAGAAGTACTACGACCTACGTAGAAGACCTTCTCCTCAGTATGCTATTGGGGACCTCGTTTGGCTATCGACAAGAAATTTAAGATTAAAGATCCCTAGCAAAAAGCTTGGACCTTTATTTCTGGGACCCTTCTCAATTAAGAAACTTATTGGAAAAGCTGCAGTACAGCTCACCTTACCAGCAGATCTCAAGATCCATCCCATCTTCCATGTGTCGCTACTGAAACCCCATGTTCCTAATCAAGGAATAAGGCCTACCATCTTGCCTCCACCTCCAGTACAAGTTGAAGGCGGAGAAGAATATGAGATTAAGGAGATTTTGGATTCTCGTATCCACAGAGGAAGACTCCAGTATCTCATAAGATGGAAGAACTATGGACCCCAAGACGACACCTGGTTGGATACCACTGATGTTCATGCACCTAGGCTTATACGAAGGTTTCACTCGAAATACCCGGAGAAACCAGTACTATAGGCCTTCCGGAGCCGGCCTTAAGGGGGGGTACTGTAAGATTCTGGTACCTCTGGTACCCTCATTTTCCATTTTCTTTTCAAATATGCGTCCCACCTTTCTAATTAGGTGGTACGCATACACCTTTAAGACGGATGACGTCATCACCGAGCGCCGCAGAGCGGCTATTTCAACCGCCGGCGTTCTCTCTCACATTGTTCGTTCAACCTGCCGTGTGTCCACATGCTTACAAGCTTGTCTTGCTACCGGAACCTCCAAATACTTTCTTTTACTTGGAAACAGACCGGAACCTCGCTACTGACCCTTCTACTACTAACCTTACTAGTGATAAGTACCCCACAGGGGAATCCTCCATAACCTTACTTACACTATCTACCTCTGCACATTAAGGACTGTTACTATCTATGCATACTAATTCTATCATCTGCACTGTTACATAGATTGCTAGCTCTTGAGTCTACTACCATCTATCCTTGCACTGGGTTAGTCTATCCTGTATTTGTCATCTGCTATCCTTACCACCTGTTACCATACTCGATTACTAACCTATCTGCATTCTACCTAATACCATCTAGTACTCTCCTGAACATTTCTATCAAGTGCTTACCATCTCTGTCACTGTTCACACCTGTCCCTTCAGCACATCATCTTCATACTAACATATACATCCTATCACTCCAGGAACATCTTATTGAGTGTGTATATCTGTATGCTGAAGCTGACAGGCCCACAGTGATGAGTCTGGAGAGTTGGATTTGGTTATTCAACACATCTCTACATGACTACTGAGTGGAGATTCTGCAGCTGCAAATCCAGCCTACTACAAAAATGCAGGAGCGTTACAGTGTATTAAGAAGTTGTGATGTGTTTACACTTATAATAACGTGTATTGTACTCAATGAGCTCGATGATGGAAAGTCTGCTAGTTAATTAGCTCAAGTTAAGTAAATCACTGTCATCTATTAGTTGCTAGTGGGAAAGTAGAATATTGTTTGTGTTGGTTGTTCCTTAGATATATTAATTATATTTCTGTACACTATTTTATCTGCACAGGATAATGTAATCAGGCACCTGACCTGGTGGGGTTTATATTTGGTGTGAATTTGTTCAATAAATGTTCCAGATCTTATACAAGCTATTCTCAGTCAGTTTTGTATGGGGGGGGCGGCTAAAATATCTGACCTCTATGTTCAAGACTGCAGGAAGCACTATTCTCACGGAAGCACGCAAGCACATTGTGGGGTCGCGGTTCAGTTACACACACTCTATATGTGTGTATCTTCACCTGCTGGAGATAAAAGACATCAGAGTGACTATGGAGGAAGAAGACTATGGAGGAAGATCTATATAGAGGAATCAGGACCTCCTTCCTCCTGCTGGTGACCCCTCCAGTTATATAAAGATCAATATAGAGGAATTGGGACCTCCCTCCTCCTGCTGGTGACCCCTCTAGTGATATAAAGATCTACAGTGCCTTGAGGAATCGGGACCTCCTTCCTCCTGCTGGTGACCCCCTCCAGTGATATAAAGATCAATATAGAGGAACTGGGACCTCCTTCATCCTGCTTGTGACCCCTCTAGTGAAATAAAGATCTATAGTGCATTCAGGAATCGGGACCTTCTTCCTCCTGTTGGTGATCCCTCCAATAATATAAAGATCTATATAGAGGAATCAGGACCTCCTTCCTCCTGCTGGTGACCCCTCCAGTAATATAAAGATCAATGTAGAGGAATCAGGACCTCCTTCCTCCTGCTGGTGACCCTTCCAGTGATATAAGGATCTACAGTATATAAAGTAATCTGGATGTCCTTTCTCCTGCCGGTGATCTCTCTAGTGATATAAAGATCTATATAGAGGAATCAGGACCTCCTTCCTCCTGTCAGTGATATAAAGATCTATATCGAGGAATCGGGACCTCCTTCCTCCTGCCAGTGATATAAAGATCTATATAAAGGAATCAGGACCTCCTTCCTCCTGCCAGTGATCCCTCCAGTGATATAGAGATCTATATAGAGAAATTTGGACGTCCTTCCTCATGCTGGTGACCCTTCTAGTGATATAAAGATCTACAGTGCATTGAGGAATCGGGACCTCCTTCCTCCTGCTGGTGACCCCTCCAGTGATATAAAGATCTATATAGAGGAATCAGGACCTCCTTCCACCTGCTGGTGACCCCTCTAGTGATATAAAGATCTATATAGAGGAATCAGGACCTCCTTTCTCCTGGCAGTGACCCCTCTAGTGATATAAAGATAAATAAAGAGGAATCAGGACCTTCTTCCTCCTGTCGGTGACCCCTCTAGTGATATAAAGATCTATATAGAGGAATCAGGACCTCCTTCCTCCTATTGGTGGCCCCTCTAGTGGTTTAAAGATCTACAGTATGTATATATATATATGTATATATATATATATATATATATATATATATATATACTGTATATATATCTATATATATATAGATATATAGATATATATATGAATCATGACCTCCTTCCCCTGCTGGTGACATGTCTAGTGATATAAAGATTTATATATTCCTCCTGCCAGTGATCCCTCGTGCTCATCTCTTCTGGGTTCACTCACCGGAGGAGAGAGCCGAGAACTAATTATCCTCCACTCCATCTGCCATGCCAGTCCCAGGCCTGCAGGAAGGGCAGAGGAGACCGGGGTAGGAGCCCCGGGGAGGGGTTTGTATCTTTAAAGAAAGGGTGTGGAAGTGCCAATTTCAGTAGAACCCGAATCTTATCCCTCTTTACAAGAGATTAATCTAGGTTTCCACACTATATATGTGTGTATCATCATCTGCTGGAGATAAAAGACATCACAGTGACTATGGAGGAAGAGGACGGGCATGATGGTGGGGGGGGGGGGACTTGGTGTAAATAAAAAATAAGATCTTATTACCTCCTCTTCTGCCAATTTCAGCGTCACATCTACCTCGTATCACACGGAGCTTCCTCTATGTACCTCAGATCACTTCCTGTGTTCCATAGAGACTTCCTGTCTGGGTAGAAGTGAGACCACCACCTTGTGGAGGTCAGAGGAACTGCAGCCCCGAGAACCATCTCGTAGTGTGAACACATCCTTGTGCTGTGTGTGTATGTACTTTATATCCTCATAGATGGGGTCATCTCCACTCCCACCAAGGGGGGGATAAATATAATACTGCCTATTACCATCGCACGTTCACGCCCCCCCCCCCCTCCTTTCCTTGGCCAGGCAGGCTGCATGCTCAGATTAAGAGTTTAGTATGTATTTAGTTGACCTCATGCATTTGTTTTTTGTCTTAAGGACCCCTTTAAAAAGACCTACTAGATTCAGAGTGTGGAATGTAATTCTGAGGGCTCTTTGAGTGTTTATTCTTACAATGGGGAAAATAATGATTTCATCCCCTGCAGATTGTGTAAGTTTGCCCACTTACAAAGAAATGGTGGGTGTATAATTTTTTATCATAGGTGTATTTTTATGATAGAGACAGAATATCAACCAGAAATCCAGAAAAAAAAAACCATGAGACAAATGTTATAAATGGAGTTGCAGTTTAGTGAGTAAAATAAGCATTTGGTCCCCAAACAAAACATGACTTTGTGATTGCCAACAAGGGTTCTTCCACCAACTACTGAGGTAAGACGTTTCTTGTAGTTGGTGACCAGGTTTTCACACATCTCAGGAGAGATTTTGGTCCACTCTTCTTTACAGATCTTCTCTAAACCCTTAAAGTTTCTTGGCTGTTGCTTGGCAACTTAAAGTTTTAGCTCCCTCCATACATTTTCTATAGGATTAAGGTCTGGAGACTGGCTAGGCCACTTTATGACCTCAATGTGCTTCTTCTTAAGCCACTTCTTTGTTGCCTTGGCGGTATGTTTTGGGTCATAGTCATGCTGGAAGACCCATCCAGGACCTATCTTCAGTGTACACGTATACTGTGTGTATATATATATATATATATATATATATATATATATATATATAGACACTCCAGATGATCCAGAACTAAGAATACCGAAGTGAAGCGCTCCATTCTAATGACCTGCACCAGAGAGATGAACACAGCCAAATGCCGTATTTTCCATTTGGAAACGGTAAAATATTTGCTTTTATACTAATGGAATAATTAGCTTATATTCTTCGATGTCTACTGAACTCCAACACTAACAAGGAGGATTCCAGTTACTAGTATGAAACCATGCCGGATGAAGGAGCATAAGGGTTCTACTCATAAATAATTAGTTACACCATAGTGACAAGCATTCATCCAGGCATGACAAATTCTGACCATCCGCCCCTTCCTGCCCCCCCTCAATACCGGGCACCGTCCCTCCTTCCTGCCCCCCCTTTAATACCGGCACTGCCCCCCCTTTTAGGCGGCACTAATTGTCACTTATGATGAGGCTGCACTGGTGGGCACTGAAAGGCAGCACTGATAGTTGCCACTGGTTAGCAGTACTGATGGGTACTAATTATCAGCACTAATAGTTGGCACTGGTTAGCAGTACTGATGGGCACTGATAGGTGGCACTGATTGGTAGTACTGATGGGCACTGATAGGTGGCACTTGTGGGCACTGATAAGTAGTACTGATGGGTACTAATTAGCAGCACTGATAGTTGGCACTGGTTGGCACTAATTAGCAGTACTGATGGGCACTGATTGGTAGTACTGATGGGCACTGATAGTTGGCACTGACTGGTAGTACTGATGGGCACTGATTGGTACTATTGATGAGCATTGATTGGTAGTACTGATTGGCACTGATTAGGGTTGAGCGAACACGGACTGTATTATTCGTGTTCGTACCGAATAATTAGTTTTTTGTTACCCAAACACGGACCCGAAAACTTTACTGTATATTCGGGTAAAAATCCGTGTTCGGTCGTTTTATTTCCGGGTTTTGCATGCATTGGCGCGCTTTTCATGGCGGGCTTTCAACAGCCAATCAACAAGCGTTTAACTGGTGTGCCTTAAGCCATCCCAGCCATGCCTACAAATGTATTAGTAGCTGTGATTGGCCATCTGAAGCATGTGACCAAGTCTTTATAAGTCCGAGGCAGCGCCGCTGCGTCATTCTGCTGTGTTAGTTCAGGGACAGAGCACACATCATACGTGCTGGCTGCTGATTAGGGACAGACAGGAAAAAAAAAAATTTGTGTCCGGATAGAATTGAGGGACAGTTCGGAGTGTGTTAGGCAGGGCGAGTTGTAGGCATTTTAGGGCGAGGCTGCTGATTTTTAGGGTCAGTTTTCTATGATCGATTTTGCTGTGTGGGAGGGGTTTTCAGTGACCGATCTACGATCTTATCAATTCTTTTAGGGAGAGGCTGCTGCTGATTTTTAGGGTCAGTTCTCTATGATCGATTTTGCTGTGTGGGAGGGGTTTTCAGTGACCGATCTACGATCATATCAATCCTTTTAGGGAGAGGCTGCTGCTGATTTTTAGGGTCAGTTTTCTACGATCGATTTTGCTGTGTGGGAGGGGTTTTCAGTGACCGATCTACGATCTTATCAATCCATTTAGGGAGAGGCTGGAGATAGGCAGGTGTCAGTGGTCCACATCGATTTTGCTGTGTGTGGGGTGCAGTGAACACAATTTTTTTTGCCCACTGAGGAGGAGGGAGAAAAGTATTTTTCTATCAGTCACTGTGTGCAGCATTTTTCCTTCAGCTGTGCTGTGCTGACTGATCATACACTGCTGTGTTCAGTTCACATGTTCTATTATTGAGTGGTTTCAAAAATCATACACTTTTTTCTATTCCACTATTCAATATACAGCCTTGGGTTAAAAAAAATTAAATTGTGGCCTGCAGCAGAGCTGAATGATATTTGGGGTTTTTGGGGTTCATCTCATACTTCTGAAGATTTGAGGGTGCTGCCTGTTCCAAACTCCTCCTACTCCTCATCCTGCCTTTTAGGGGTACAAACAATAGTAATTGGGGCCTAGTGTGGTTCTGTACGTGCGAGATACATACACTTTTTTTGATCATATTTTCTATTCCGCTATTCAATAAAAACCTTTGGGTATAAACAATTAAATTGCGGGATAGTCTGTGTTGGTACGTGTGAGATCCACCTTTCCAAGTTTTTGGGGTTCATCTCATACTTCTGAAGATTTGAGGGTGCTGCCTGTTCCAAAATCCTCCTACTCCTCATCCAGCCTTTTAGGGGTACAAACAATAGTAATTGGGGCCTAGTGTGGTTTTGTACGTGTGAGATACATACACTTTTTTTGATCATATTTTCTATTCCGCTATTCAATAAAAACCATTGGGGATCAATTAAATTGCGGGATAGTCTGTGTTGGTACGTGTGAGATCCACCTTTCCAAGTTTTTGGGGTTCATCTCATACTTCTTAAGATTTGAGAGTGCTGCCTGTTCCAAACTCCTCCTACTCCTCATACTGCCTTTTAGGGGTACGAACAATAGTAATTGGGGCCTAGTGTGGTTCTGTACGTGAGAGACACATACACTTTTTTTGATCATATTTTCTATTCCGCTATTCAATAAAAACCTTTGGGTATAAACAATTAAATTGCGGGATAGTCTGTGTTGGTACATGTGAGATCCACCTTTCCAAGTTTTTGGGGTTCATCTCATACTTCTGAAGATTTGAGGGTGCTGCCTGTTCCAAACTCCTCCTACTCCTCATCCAGCCTTTTAGGGGTACAAACAATAGTAATTGGGGCCTAGTGTGGTTTTGTACGTGTGAGATACATACACTTTTTTTGATCATATTTTCTATTCCGCTATTCAATAAAAACCTTTGGGTATCAATTAAATTGAGGGATAGTCTGTGTTGGTACGTGTGAGATACACCTTTCCAAGTTTTTGGGGTTCATTTCATACTTCTGAAGATTTGAGGGTGCTGCCTGTTCCAATCTCCTCCTACTCCTCATCCTGCCTTTAGGGGTACAAACAATAGTAATTGGGGCCTAGTGTGGTTCTGTACGTGTGAGATACATACACTTTTTTTGATCATATTTTCTATTCCGCTATTCAATAAAAACCTTTGGGTATCAATTAAATTGCGGGATAGTCTGTGTTGGTACGTGTGAGATACACCTTTCCAAGTTTTTGGGGTTCATCTCATACTTCTGAAGATTTGATGGTGCTGCCTGTTCCAAAATCCTCCTACTCCTCATCCTGCCTTTAGGGGTACAAACAATAGTAATTGGGGCCTAGTGTGGTTCTGTACGTGTGAGATACATACACTTTTTTTGATCATATTTTCTATTCCGCTATTTAATCAAAACCTTTGGGTATAAACAATTAAATTGCGGGATAGTCTGTGTCGGTACGTGTGAGATACACCTTTCCAATTTTTGAGGCGCATCTCATACTGCCGAGGATTTGAGGGTGCTTCAGTCTGCCTCCTGCCTGTTCCGAACTCCTCCTACTCCTCATCCTGCCTTTAGGGTACAAAAAATTGTAATCGGGGCCTAGATTGTGTTTGTACGTGTGAGATACACCGTTTTGTAAAATTTTTCCTATTCCGCTATTCAATATACACCCTGTTTGAGTGTAAAAAATTAAATTGTGGGATAGTCTGTATCGCTACATGTGAGATACACCTTTTTAAATTTGTTTGGCGCATCTCCTTCTACCGCCAAGGATTGCAGGGCGCTTCAGTTTGGCTCCTGTTCCCAACTCCTCCTACTCCTCTTCCTCATCCTGCCTTTAGGGTACAAAAAATTGTAATCGGGGCCTAGTTTGTGTTGGTACATGTGAGATACACCGTTTTGTAAAATTTGTCCTATTCCGCTATTCAATATACACCCTGTTTGAGTGTAAAAAATTAAATTGCGGGATAGTCTGTATCGCTACATGTGAGATACACCTTTTTAAATTTGTTTGGCGCATCTCCTTCTACCGCCGAGGATTGCAGGGCGCTTCAGTTTGCCTCCTGTTCCCAACTCCTCCTACTCCTCTTCCTCATCCTGCCTTTAGGGTACCAAAAATTGTAATCGGGGCCTAGTCTGTGTTTGTACGTGTGAGATACACCGTATTATAACATTTTTTCTATTCCGCTATTCAATATACACCCTTTTGGTGTGTAAAAAAATTAAATTACGGCATAGTCTGTATCGGTACGTGTGAGATACACCTTTTAAATTTGTTTGGCGCATCTCCTTCCCCCGCCAAGGATTGCAGGGCGCTTCAGTTTGGCTCCTGTTCCCAACTCCTCCTACTCCTCTTCCTCATCCTGCCTTTAGGGTACAAAAAATTGTAATCGAGGCCTAGTTTGTGTTTGTACGTGTGAGATACACCGTTTTGTAAAATTTGTCCTATTCCGCTATTCAATATACACCCTTTTGGAGTGTAAAAAATTAAATTGCGGGATAGTCTGTATCGGTACATGTGAGATACACCTTTTTAAATTTGTTTGGCGCATCTCCTTCTACTGCCGAGGATTGCAGGGCGCTTCAGTTTGCCTCCTGTTCCCAACTCCTCCTACTCCTCTTCCTCATCCTCTCTTTAGGGTACAAAAAATTTAAATTGGGGCCTAGTCTGTGTTTGTACGTATGAGATACACCGTTTTTTATCCTATTCCGCTATTCAATATACACCCTTTTGGGGTAAAATTAAATTGCATATTTGACTGTGAGATACACCCGTGCGATACTGTTGTTGTTTTGTTCCGCTATTCAATAAACACCTTTCTAGGGCAAGATCTTAAATTACAGAAATATGAGGAGACCGTCAAATAGGGGCCGTGGCCTGGGTCGTGGTGCTGCTGGTAGAGCTCCTGTTGCAAGGAGAGGACGTGGTCGATCTGTGCCAGCTACACGCACAAGTGAAACACCTTCCTCAAGTGTTAGTAGGCGACAGAACCTGCATCAGTATTTGGTAGGGCATCATACGCCTCTAGAAGTGATGAGGCCAGAACACAGAGAGGCGATAGTAGTTTGGTTTGCTGCTGACAGTGCCTCCAGTTCCTTCACATTGTCTCCCACCCAGTCTACTGCAGAAAGGTCAGAGTTGGCACCTGCAGCCCATGTCCAACCGTCTTTCACCTCACCCCCTTGCAAATCAGGCAAGCAGTCTGAGCCCCAATCCATACAGCAGTCTCTTCTTCTTTTTGAGGACTCTGTCAGCAGGGTTTCCCAGGGCCATCCACCTAGCCCTGCCCCAGAAGTGGAAGAGATTGAGTGCAGCGATGCCCAACCACTTATTTCTCAAGATGAGTACATGCAAGGACCATCGCAGCACGTCTCCGATGATGACGAAACGCAGGTGCCAACTGCTGCGGCGTTCAGCATTGTGGAGACCGACAAGGATGGTAGGGGTGAAGATTGGATGGAAGATGATGTGGAGGACGATGAGGTACTCGACCCCACATGGAATGAACGTCATGCAGGTGACCTGAGTAGTTTGGAGGAAGAGACGGTGGTCGCACAGAGCCACCAGCACAGCAGAAGAGGGAGCAGGGTGCAGAAGCGGAGCGGCTGTGCCCTAGACACTACGCCTGCTACTGCCCAACGCAGCAAGGGAGCGAGCACACCAAAGTCAGCTCAAAGGAGTTCTCTAGCGTGGAAGTTCTTTAGAAAATGTGCTGATGACAGGACACGAGTGGTTTGCACCCTGTGCAATCAGAGCCTGAAGCGAGGCATAAACCTTCTCAACCTGAGCACAACTTGCATGATCAGGCATCTAAGTGCAAAGCAAGAGCTGCAGTGGAGTAGACACCTTCAAAACCAAGTAACGTCTCTGGCTCATCATGCTTCCTCTTCTGCTGCAGTCTCGGCCGCTCCAGCCACATCTGTAGTGATACCGGCACCTGCCACCCCGCAAACAGAGGATCTGTCAGCAACACCACCACCTGGGTCACCAACCATCTCCACAATGTCTCGTGGAAACGTTCAGCTTTCCATCTCCCAAACACTTGAGAGGAAGAGGAAGTACCCCCCTACCCACCCGCGATCCCTGGCCCTGAATGCCAGCATTTCAAAATTCTTGGCCTTTGAAATGCTGTAATTCCGTCTGGTGGAGACGCACAGTTTTAAAAACCTTATGTCGGTGGCTGTCCCACAGTACGTCGTGCCCAGCCGCCACTACTTTTCCAGGCAAGCCATCCCTTCCCTGCACAACCAAGTGGGGGAAAAAATCAGGTGTGCACTGCGCAACGCCATCTCTGGCAAGGTCCACCTAACTACCGATACGTGGACCAGTAAGCACGGTCAGGGGCGTTATATCTCCCAAACGGCACACTGGGTAAATGCAGTGGAGGATGGGCCTGAGGCGGAAAGCAAATTGGCGCATGTCCTTCCACCACCGAGGATTGCAGGGCGCTTCAGTTTGCCTCCTGTTCCTAACTCCTCCTACTCCGCTTCCTCATCCTATACCGCCTCCTCATCCGGACAGCGTAACACCTTCACCACCAACTTCAGCATGGCCAGGGGTAAACGACAGCAGGCAGTTTTAAAACTTGCCTGTTTGGGGGACAAACCACACACCGCGCAGGAGTTGTGGAGGAGCATGGAACAGCAGAAAAATGAGTGGTTGCTGCCAGCGAGCCTCAAGCCCGGCCTGGTGGTGTGCGATAATGGGCGAAATCTCATAGCAGCTCTGGGCCTAGCCGGTTTGACGCACATCCCTTGCCTGGCGCATGTGCTGAATTTGGTGGTGCAGAGGTTCCTTAAAAACTACCCCGATATATCAGAGCTGCTGCAGAAAGTGCGGGCCGTCTGTGCGCACTTTCGGCGTTCTCACCCTGCTGCTGCTCGCCTGTCAGCGCTGCAGCGTTACTTCGGCCTTCCCGCTCACCGCCTCATATGTGACGTGCCCACAAGGTGGAACTCCACCTTGCACATGCTGCAAAGACTGTGCGAGCAGCAGCAGGCCATAGTGGAGTTTCAGCTGCAGCACGCACGCGTGAGTCGCTCTGCGGAACAGCACCACTTCACCACCAATAACTGGGCCTCCATGCGAGACCTGTGTGCACTGTTGCGCTGTTTTGAGTACTCCACCAACATGGCCAGTGCAGATGACGCCGTTCTCAGCTTAACTATCCCATTTCTATAGTAACAACAAAAAACGGGTATGATGGCGCTCCCAGACAAAATGGCACAAAAATGACTTGGATGCTGCTCGGGATTTTTTAAAAACATTGGACTTGTTTATTGAAATCAATTAAAATAAAACTCCTAGACAGGAAATGCCAGTGGTATGTCCAGGGTGCAGCACTCAGCAGATAGGTGTAACACCGGAATAGACACCTCAAAAACAAGGAGGACCCAGGAGCGGGGAAGCAACGTCTTACCACCTGTGGAGCCTGGATGGTCTGACACTTGTGGGTAGACTGACAGCCTCAATCAAGACGGGATACTTTACTGCCGATGTGCCTCCAGGCTGGGCGATGCTTGGGATGTAGAGCAGCGGCTGGAGGAGGGGGGGAGTGGAATGCTCAACCCCCACAGACAGCTCCGGTGGCGGTGCAAGCCCGAGGCGGCAGCGGCCGCTGCTCGTCAGACCCTACTGACGTGGCGCCGGGAGATGACGTCACCGGACGCCTGGCGCAGTCATGCGCACCGAGGACTGCAGCCCCGATGTAACTTCTACGGCCGCCGGAGGGATGTGGAAACAGCTCACCGACGGCTGTGCTGTGCAAACACTGGGTCACCTGGCGGAGCTATTAAGGAAAGCCACGGATGGAGGGGATAACATGTTTCGGGCCAAGCCCTTCTTCAGATCTCCTGTGGCTAGCAGGCAGGGGGAAAATTTAATGAATGTAAGGAGGAAGAGGCGTTGCCCCACACTCTCTGGCTCCACCTTTCAGATTGAAACCCGTACCTTGTGCAGAATAGCGATGGATACCGACCTTACCCAGCCATTGTTCCATTTTTGCTCTCTCACTCTTTTGGGGTGTACCCTCATTTAAAATTTGTGAAAAGAAGCAGTGTTGGCTACTTCGTCCTCCTCCTCCACCGCCGCTTCCACCTACACCGCCCATAGGTGTGCGCAGCCTATTGCATTAGGGTGTGCACCCCAAAGTTTAAATACACATGCATGTGTTTGCCTACATGTACATGGCCCCGATACATTACTCTCCCTGCTGGCAAAGTGAAATAGAGCAGAGCAGGTCCGAGGGAGATCTTTCCCATCTCCTCACTGGCAAACAGAGCGATAATGCTATGTGCCCTAGGTGATTAGGGTGTGCCCAGGCACATCCGGCACACCCTGTGCACACGCCTATGAGACCGCCACATCCACCACCACCTCAACCTCCCTCCTACTCCATATGGGCCTCGTCCTTCAGAGATGAAGAACATTGCTTTATTTTTCTGTTTTTTTTTTTGTTTTTTTTTTTTTTGTTTTAAGTTATTTCCCTATACACATTTGTTTGCAGAGCACTTGCCATGCTCTTAACTACGTTTTGCTGCCATTTCTAGCACTCTAGCCCTTTCCATTGGTGTTTTAGAGCCATTTTAGTGCCTGAAAGTTCGGGTCCCCATTGACTTCAATGGGGTTCGGTGTCCGGGAAAAGTTTGGCAAAAGTCCGGGACACGGACCCGGACTTTTTTTTAAAGTTCGGCCGAACCCGCTGAACACGGACATCCAGGTGTCCGCTCAACTCTAGTTATGAGACCTAGTTTGTTCCTTATTCCTCATATCAGCACCTCCAGGATCCACATCTGGGTAAGCCATAACTCATGAAGGCCACATTCAAGCAAATAGGTGACTCATTATCAGGGCTTGTTTTCTCAGAGAATAGGTGCAGGAATTACCCCTACCCACCTCTGAGCATCATTCCTTTGTTCCACCCCCTACCCACCTCCGAGCACCATTCCTTGGTTCCAACCCCTACCCACCTCCGAGCACCATTCCTTGGTTCCACCCTGTACCCACCTCCAAGCACCATTCCATTCCTTGGTTCCATCCTCTACCCACCTTCAAGCACCATTTCTTGGTTCCATCCCCTACCCACCTCCCAGTACTGCTCTTTTAGACAATACGGAACAAGGTATCATTTTGTGGTGCTACGTAATTTGTGGAATTTGCTAATGATTGATAACAAGAAAAACAGTAAAATAGATCCCCTGCGGCTAGTAACAATAGATCCCCTAACAATGGACCACACGTAACAAAATTCCTCCCCTAGCAACAATAGACTCCTGGCTGCAACAACAGGTCTCCCCACAGCCAGCATCAATAGACTTCCTGTCAGCAAGCAACAACAGACCCCTCCCAGCAACAACTGACCCCCCAGAAATTTAAGACTCACCCCCAGCAACAGTAGGTCCTCCACCAATGTCTAAATTGGGCCCAAAGTGTAAATATTTTGTGTGGCAACCATTATTTTCCAGCACTACCTTAACCCTCTTGGGCATGGAGTTCACCAGAGCTTCACAGGTTGCCACTGGAGTCCTCTTCCACTCCTCCATGATGACGTCACGGAGCTGGTGGATGTTAGAGAACTTGCGCTCCTCCACCTTCCATTTGAGGATGCCCCACAGATGCTCAATAGGGTTTAGGTGTGGAGACATGCTTGGCCAGTTTATCACCTTCATCCTCAGCTTCTCTAGCAAGGCAATGGTCATCTTGGAGGTGTGCTTGGGGTTGTTATCATGTTGGAATACTGCCCTATGGCCCAGTCTCCGAAGGGAGGGGATCATACTCTGCTTCAGTATGTCACAGTACATGTTGGCATTCATGGTTCCTTCAATAAACTGTAGCTCCCCAGTGCCGGCAGCACTCATGCAGCCCCAGACCATGACACTCCCACCACCATGCTTGACTGTAGGCAAGACACACTTGTCTTTGTACTCCTCACCTGGTTGCCGCCACACATGCTTGACACCATCTTAACCTAGGTTTATCTTAGTCTCATCAGACCACAGGACATGGCTCCGGTAATCCATGCCCTTATTCTGCTTGTCTTCAGCAAACTATTTGTAGGCTTTCTTGTGCATCATCTTTAGAAGAGGTTTCCTTCTGGGATGACAGCCATGCAGACCAATTTGATGCAGTGTGCGGCGTATGGTCTGAGCACTGACAGGCTGACCCCCCCAACCCCTTTTACCTCTGCAGCCATGCTGGCAGCACTCATACGTCTATTTCCCAAAGACAACCTCTGGCAAGGAGGCTGAGCACGTGCACTCAACTTCTTTGGTCCACCATGGCGAGGCCTGTTGTGAATAAAACCTGTCCCGTTAAAACACTATGTATCGTCTTGGCCACCATGCTGCAGCTCAGTTTCAATGTCTTGGCAATCTTCTTATATCCTAGGCCATCTTTATGTAGAGCAACAATTCTTTTTTTTCAAATCCTCAGAGTTCTTTGCCATGAGGTGCCATGTTGAACTTCCAGTGACCAGTATGAGAGAGTGTGAGCGATAACACCAAATTTACCCCACCTGCTGCTCATTCACACCTGAGACTTTGTAACACTAACGAGTCACATGACACCGGGGAGGGAAAATGGCTAATTGGGCCCAATTTGGACATTTTCACTTAGGGGTATACTCACTTTTGTTGCCAGCGGTTTAGACATTAATGGCTGTGTGTTGAGTTATTTTGAGGGGACAGCAAATATACACTGTTATACAAGCTGTACACTCACTACTTTACATTGTAACAAAGTGTCATTTCTTCAGTGTTGTCACATGAAAAGATAGAATAAAATATTTACAAAAATGTGAGAGGTGTACTTACTTTTGTGAGATACTGTATATTTTATCTTGTACCTAGGATCTTCAGGACAGATACCTATATACACAACACATTTTGTTCTGATTTTCCCCCTGTGTCTGCCCCAGGTCAGGTTAATTTGTTGGGGGATGGAAGGAATGCCATGTGCTAGTAAACCATGTTTGTATTTATTATGATGTACATAAATACAGATTATGTTCTATGTCTATGAAACACTAATATCGAGTCTGTTAATTTTAAGAGAAAACTGTCTGTACATCGTCATAGTCCTGAAGAAGCCTTGTGTGAAACGCGTTGACTAGTGAACAGACGAAGATAGAGGAATATGATCCGAAGCAAACACAGTGACGTGACTCCCTCCCTAATGGTTAATTCAAACAGAAAACAGAGGTCGTAGGACTTTATATGAGGCAGGTCATCAACTAAGATATACAAAAATAGAATCTGAACGTAGTCATTTATTATATATACAGTAATTGATACAAATGTTGACATCAGTAACAAATATGATGCAGACATGTATACAAAAAAAGCTGAGACAAAAAAATCCATATAGTAAGGAGATTGTTATAATAGTAATAAGATATATTCAGTAAAAAAGGACATGGTCGTCACTAAATGTTACATCTAAGTGAAGAGAGGAAATATCTATACCTACACAAACCTTATGATATATACCAACTTATCCTTATATATGTATGATGTACATGAGTGAAATTAGTAGGAGACATTGATCTCCTGTGTACGAGCTGAGCTCAGTTTGGGGTCAGCTTCCTCATTTTATTGAGATCCGGTTTTAGATAAATCAATAAATGTTATTTTAGCATAAATCCATGGAGTTGTCATCTGTCTCATGCTGTGCCTTTAAAGTCAACACATATGACAGTGGTTCCTTGCGAACATCTGTAGTTTCCATTTCTCTGAACAGATAGGATGTTGGGACTCTCATTAAAAAAATAACGTGGGGTCCCCTCCCCCCCAGTCTATACCAGGCCCATGCCAAAATGTAAAAAAAAATAAATGGCGTGGGGTCCCCCCAAAATCCATACCAGATCTTAACCTGAGCATGCAGTTCGGCAAGTTAGGAAAAGGGGGACAAGCGAGTGCCCCCCCCTTCTAACCCATACAAGGCCACATGCCTTCACCATGGGGTGGGTGTTTTGTGGCAGTTCTGCCCCCCCCCCCACCCCAAAGCACCTTGTCCCCATGCTGATGGGGACAAGGGCTTCTTTCCCACAACCGTGGCCTGGGGTTGTGGGGGTCTGCAGGCAGGGGGCTCATCGTAATCTGAAAGCCCCTTTTACCAAGGGGACTCCAGATCCTGCCCCCCCCCATGTGAATGCGAATCGGGACCATAGTACCTGTACCTATTCACTAAAAAAAGTGTCAAAAAGCAATAAATACACAAACACAATTTTTAAAAAATTCTTTATTAAAAAATAAAAACCAGCCTTCCCCAATGTAGATCCGTCATCAATCACAACGCCCGCCGCACCCAAAAAAATAAAAAAAGACGCTCTCGCCATCATGGAGGCCCTCTGCCTACTGCAGGTTCCGCATTTACATTGGTAAGAGGCGGGGCCACCTGTCTACATCACCTTTTTTCAATATTGGCCCCTAAGGGCCTGGTATGGACTGGGGGTCTGGGGAGCACATCATTTTTTTCTATTGCCGGGAAATGCCGGCATTCTTTTCTTTCAATTCATCTGTCAGTGGGGAAGCCCGCTGACAGCTGATGAGTCATGGTTGGTAAGGATGCGGGCGGGCGGCTTCTTGGCTTGCTGATTAACAACCAGCTATTTCTTCACACAGAATTAGCATCGGTCGATTGTTTTTTTTTTTTGACTGATCCGAATTCGAATCGTTCTGAAAAGTTGGAATTCGTTAGAAAATTAATAAACAAAACAAATTTTAACAGATTTCAACAAAATTCATTACAATTTAATTTGGAGATTTGGATACATCCGAATCTAGGAATAACCAAAAATATGTCGGGATTTGTATTCGCACCGAAACAAATTTCAAGTGTCTAACACTTAATGGCCACCCGCTAGCAGCTGGGCTCCCAGCCAATGCAAATGGCCGCCGGTGGCAGGGCCCACTCTCCAGGCATGGATCCTCTACATATGTGTGCCATAACACCACCCCACTGATAGCTGGGGACTCAATGACCACTCGGGACATCCTGGAAGACTTCTGAATACCAAAGGAAGCTCCTGACATCCGCACAGCTGCCCAGTACCAGACCCGCCGACCAATACTTCCAATAGGTAGGAAAACTTCATACAGAAATGGACCTATAAGTGAGGAGGACAAAAAAGGAATGCAGCCATTGGCTTATTTTGTACATTTATAGGGGTAGGGTCTTAGGGGGGGGGTGAGGGCGGGGCTACCCAAAGGTATGCAGCCATGGACATCTGTCAGGAAAGCACATTATGGCCACTAGATGGAACTGACCATTATAGGAAATCCCAATTCACCATGACTGGGGGAATGCGGGTCACATTTCATGAACACATTTATAACAACCAGATCTGTAAGTGTTTGTGAAATCTTCCCGTACAAAATGTACATAAGCCAATGAAAGGTAAGGACTCCATTTTTATTTTTCTCCTGCTATAAATGGCCAACACGGGACAACACTTAATCCATGTCTTTGGTGATCTCTGATCTCCTTATGAAGTGTTTCTTACACTATGAAGATCAGCCATGGAGTATATCTGAGGTGTATATCAGGGTGTGCTTCTTCCCCATATGTCCACCAACATTCGTATTGAAGACATTTCCTGCACTCAAGGCACTAATACACCTCCAGGGTTGTGTGGGACCCCTGATGTACAGGAAGACAGGACTTCAGTGCGGAACATTTCCCTCACTCAGGACAGGAATATGACTTCTCACCCGTGTGAGTTCTCCGATGTCTGTAAAGATGGGACTTCCGTGAAAAACATTTCCAGCAATCAGGACAGGAATACAGCTTCTCAGCAGTGTGCGATCTCTGATGCATGGAAAGATGGGACTTCTGTGAAAAACATTTCCCGCACTCAGGACAGGAATACGGTTTTTCACCAGTGTGCAATCTCTGATGTCTGGAAAGAGTGGACTTATCTGAAAAACATTTCTCACACCCAGGACAGGAATACGTCTTCACACCAGTGTGCAATATCTGATGTCTGGAAAGAGCAGACTTCAATGAAAAACATTTCTTACACTCAGGACAGGAATACGGCTTCTCACCAGTGTGCAATCTCTGATGATTGGAAAGATCAGACTTCTGTGAAAAGCATTTCCCACACTCAGGACAGGAATACAAGTTCTCACCAGTGTGCAATCTCTGATGTCTGGAAAAAGCGGACTTATCTGAAAAACATTTCCCGCACTCAGGACAGGAGTACGGCTTCTCACCAGTGTGCAATCTCTGATGTGTGGAAAGATATGACTTTTGTGAAAAACATTTCCCACACTCAGGACAGGAATGCGGCTTCTCACCAGTGTGCAATTTCTGATGTCTGGAAAGAGCGGACTTATCTAAAAAACATTTCCCGCACCCAGGACAGGAATACGGCTTCTCCCCAGTGTGGAATCTCTGATGTCTGGAAAGACTGAACTGCTCTGAAAAACATTTCCCACACTCAGGACAGGAATACGGCTTCTCACCAGTGTGCAATCTCTGATGTTTGGAAAGATCAGACTTCTGTGAAAAGCATTTCAAACACTCAGGACAGGAATACAGCTTCTCACCAGTGTGCAATCTCTGATGTCTGGAAAGAGCGGACTTATCTGAAAAACATTTCCCGCACTCAGGACAGGAATACGGTTTCTCACCAGTGTGCAATCTCTGATGTGTGGAAAGATATGACTTTTGTGAAAAACATTTCCCACACTCAGGACAGGAATGCGGCTTCTCACCAGTGTGCAATCTCTGATGTGTGGAAAGATATGACTTTTGTGAAAAACATTTCCCACACTCAGGACAAGAATGCGGCTTCTCACCAGTGTGAGATCTTTTATGCACATTAAGATTGGATTTAAAACTGAAACACTTCCCGCACTCAGTACAGCAGAACCTCTTATCTGGTGGAAGGACAGCACCGTCCCTCACAGTCTGAGGTTCCTCAGGATAAGAGGAATACGATGGTCTGGCATCGTCCCTCACAGTCTGAGGTTCCTCAGGATAAGAGGAATACGATGGTCCGGCACCGTCCCTCACAGTCTGAGGTTCCTCAGGATAAGAGGAATATGATGGTCCGGCACTGTCCCACACAGTCTGAGGTTCCTCAGGATAAGAGGAATACGATGGTCCGGCACTGTCCCTCACAGTCTGAGGTTCCTCAGGATAAGAGGAATACGATGGTCCATCTACACTGTGTGGTGCCGGATGGACATTTGAGGTAGCTGGGTTTTCTCCTGGACTATACTGTGTGATGTCCTCATCTTCTACTTTACAGTCTGGAGACAAAGTGAGACAATCCTCTGAGGTTTTCCTCATCTCCCGTCCATCTACTAAAATAGAAATAAAAAGATTATTTACTAGACATCAGCAGATTGGTTCTCCTAAACCAGGACTCCGCCCACATCAGGCAGCTTTGTCTCTGAGGATCTTACAATTCCCCCCTCAAGGTAACTAGTAAATGGTTCCTCTGATCTCCTACCAGTTCATTTCTTTATTCATGGACCTTAGTCAGAGAGTGAGGAAACAACGAGAACTGTCTTTTATAGGAGTGACAGTGATGAGGGGATTATAGAACGAGTGTCCCCACCCCCTCTATCACTCATTGCCATCTTACCAACACAAGAAGTCGTGGACTTCCTTATTTAGTCCATGATTTAGTCATGAATAACAGCGGGGCTGAGCCCCACCAGAGGTCAGAGAGTGAGGATGGGGGGAGAACAACCAAGATGAAAACTGGACTAATCCTGAAGACCACCATCATTGGGTTACTGACTCCTCCCTCATTATCACTTTCTGTTTAAAGTTCCAAAGTTGGAGGATGTTATCACATTATTATCACCATGTAAAAGTGTGTCCTCCAATCAGATCATCAGATATAAAATGTGATATAAAATAAATAATAAATTGGTACAATCATGTAGTGTAAAGAATGGTGTATAAATATTCACAGAAACATTCACCCAATGGCAGCTTACATTCAGAAAGTTTCTTTCACTAAACACAAAAACAAATAAAATGCAGCCCTAAAGAAAATGAAAATAAATTTCTTCCCCCAAATCTGTAGACAATAAGTCTTCCTCTTCCTCCACGGTATATATGGCGAGGATACAAAATATGGGCGGAGCCTGCGCAGGGACGTCCCATCTCGGCCATCCCAGGGAAGGGGTATCTGAGTGAAGGATCTCATTGTGAAGCTTGTTTAGTCCGCACTGCTCAAGTCCCGGCTTTGTAATTCTATCATCTTGGATTTTAATGTTGAATAAAGCAGATAGACGGAGAGCACTAGAGGGGGTGTTATTTTCTACCCCCCCGCCCCATATATACCGTGGAGGAAGAGGAAGGAGGAGAGGAGTGAGCGATATCCCTAGAGGGGGAAGGGATCTGTGGGACTCGCTGGTAACACAGGAGTCAGATGGGAAGGTGAGTGGAAGTGACCACCAGCACCTTTCTCATCTGCAATTTCTGCACTCGCACTTTATCATTTATATTGGCACTGACTGATGACACGTGTCACATGACACACATTTCTATCCTCTTATTGGACGATCACATTACTATTTATTCATTTCCTGACACTGTTTAATAGATTTCATATTTTTGAATTGTAAGTCTGATTGTTACACGGCGCGGTGATATCGCACAGATTGAATTATTATTTCCCACTTATTGTCTACAGATTTGGGGGAAGAAATTTATTTCCATTTTCGTTTGATTTTTTCATCAGATATAAAATGTCCAGCTGGTATGAAATGAGCGTAAATAAGAGAATCCATATTATGTGTATACAGTATCTGACAAAAGTAAGTACACCCCTCACATTTGTGTAAATATTTTATTCTATCTTTTCATGTGACAACACTGAAGAAATTACACTTTGCTACAATGTAAAGTAGTGAGTGTACAGCTTGTATAACAGTGTAAATTTGCTGTCCCCTCAAAATAACTCACCACACAGCCATTAATGTCTAAGCCGCTGGCAACAAAAGTGAGTACACCCCTAAGTGACAATGTCCAAATTAGGCCCAATTAGCTATTTTCCCTCCCCGGTGTCATGTGACTCGTTAGTGTTATAAGGTCTCAGGTGTGAATGGGCAGCAGGTGTGGTAAATTTGGTGTTATCGCTCGCACTCTCTCATACTGGTTACTGGAAGTTCAACATGAGGGCAAAGAACTCTCTGAGTATCTAAAATAAAAAGAATTGTTGCTCTACAAAAAGATGGCGTAGGCTATAAGAAGATTGCCAAGACCCTGAAACTGAGCTGCAGCACGGTGGCCAAGACCATACAGCAGTTTACCAGGACAGGTTCTACTCAGAACAGGCCTCGCCATGATTGACCAAAGAAGTTGAGTGCACGTGCTCAGCGTCATATCCAGAGGTTGTCTTTGGAAAATAGACGTATGAGTGCTGCCAGCATTGCTGCAGAGGGTGAAGGGGTGGGGGAGGGGTCAGCCTGTCAGTGCTCAGACCATACACCGCACACTGCATCAAATTGGTCTGCATGGCTGTCATCCCAGAAGGAAGCCTCTTCTAAAGATGATGCACAAGAAAGCCTGCAAACAGTTTGCTGAAGAGAAGCAGACTAAGGACATGGATTACTGGAACCATGTCCTGTGCTCTGATGAGACCAAGATAAACTTATTTGGTTCAGATGGTGTCAGGCGTGTGTGGCATTCAACCAGGTGAGGAGTACAAAGACAAGTGTGTCTTGCCTACAGTCAAGCATGGTGGTGGGAGTGTCATGGTCTGGGGCTGCATGAGTGCTGCCGGCACTGGGGAGCTACACTTCATTGAGGGAACCATGAATGCCAACATGTACTGTGACATACTGAAGCAGAGCATGATCCCCTTCCTTCGGTGACAGGGCCGCAGGGCAATATTCCAACATGATAACGACACCAAACACACCTCTAAGATGACCTCTGGCCTGCTAGAGAAGCTGAGGGTAAAGGTGATGGACTGGACAAGCATGTCTCCAGACCTAAACCCTATTGAGCATCTGTGGGCATCCTCAAATGGAAGATGGAGGAGTGCAAGGTCTCTAACATCCACCAGCTCTGTGATGTCATCATGGAGGAGTGGAAGAGGACTCCAGTGGCAACCTGTGAAGCTCTGGTGAACTCCATGCCCAAGAGGGGAAAATAATGGTGGCCACACAAAATATTGACACTTTGGGCCAAATTTGGACATTGTCACTTAGGGGTGTACTCACTTTTGTTGCCAGCGGTTTAAACATTAATGGCTGTGTGTTGAGTTATTTTGAGGGGACAGCAAATATACACTGTTATACAAGCTGTACACTCACTACTTTACATTGTAGCAAAGTGTAATTTCTTCAGTGTTGTCACATGAAAAGATAGAATAAAATATTTCCAAAAATGTGAGAGGTGTACTTACTTTTGTGAGATACTGTAGCAGTCGGTAGAGGGGTTAGAGCAGAAGTCTGTAATACAACATAGATTATATAGCGCAGGGGTCAGGACTCATAATATTGGTATTCAGTAATCAGTGGTGGATTACATGTATTTAGTGTTAATGACCCACCTGTGCTGATCTCTGTAGGAGTGTCCTCCTCTATAAATGTCCCCGTTATTCCATCCTCCTCCATAGATTGCTGATCATCCCTCACATATGTCTTTTCTTCTTCTGCTTTAACCTCAAAATCTATATCAATTGGATCTCCACTCTAAACCAAGAAAATGAGAGAGAATATCATCTGAACGTTATAAGCTTTAATATTGTGATATTATGAAAAACAAAAAAAAGAAAAACACATCCTTCCCAGAAGTCCATGTTGTAGATGCTCCAATCCACCAACCTTGTAACATTGAGGGATGGTGTGACCTTCCTGTGTGGAATCCCGGGAATACAGAGGACGGGGACATCTCTCTGGTGGGTTTCTGTAGCTGGATGACTCCACCATGGTGTCCTGATACAGAACTTTGTGTTCCTTTAGAATCTCTGACTCCTTCATCACCCCATCCTCATCATCCTCCTCTTTTATCTCTTCTTTAACCTCAACTTTAGAATCTCTCAGGTTTCCACTCTGAATATATAATAAAAATTACATCAATTGTAACAATGCAGATAATGTACAGATCCTAATGATACTATCAGTGATTGTTCCTCATCTACCTGATGATGGTGGGGGATGGTGTGACCTTCCTGTGTGGAATCCCGGGAATACAGAGGACGGGGACATCTCTCTGGTGGGTTCCCATTACTGGATCCATCTGTAGGAAACACACACACTGACTGAATACATTGTTTCTATATGTTTATCAGATGATGGGGGATCTAGGTGGAGCCTCCGTACTGCTCTCTCCTTTACAATAAAGTCTCCTCTTACCCGGTGATGTGAGGGGCGGCTGATTCTCCATCATGACGTCCTTGTAGAGATCCTTGTGTCCTTCTAAATACTCCCACTCCTCCATGGAGAAATAGACAGTGACATCCTGACACCTTATAGGAACCTGACACACACAATGATACAGTCACCATCCAGACACATCCCTTGTCTGTTACTGGATAATGTCCCAGAATTCCCAGCACCGCTCACCTCTCCTGTCAGCAGATGGACCATCATGGTGGTCAGTTCCAGGATCTTCTGCTCTCTGTTCCTCTCAGGTATCGGAGAACGAGGTGGAGGCACCATGGTCGGGCTCTGAGTCCTGCTCCATCCCCCTGAGATTGGCTCTCCACTAGACTCCTTCACTACAACATAATCCTACAAATCAGGAGAAAGATAAAACGATATCAATCATCTGACATCATCTACATGTCTATAATAAGAACATGGTCTTTTGACCAGACTAGATAAGAGTGATGTCATGTGACCTCCCAGATTCCTCCTCACCTCTCTGGTCAGGTCTGTGTTTTATTAATAGAGGTAAGAGTGATGTCATGAAAAATTGAAAAAAGTGCGCTAATAATAAAGTTGTGCTGCTACCAAGATCCAATGTGTGGAAATGAATGTATGTACTGCTTGACTCGGCTGACTCCTGTGCTCGGGGATGCAGGCAGAATTGCATCCCGAGCACAGGAGTCAGCTGAGTCAAGCAGTGCACAAGAAGGAGAAGAAGAGAGGATGCTGCTGCAGCAGAGCATTAGGAATCCATAGAAAGAACCGCTGAGCGCACAGGATACAAACCAGACTCTCCTCCCCATCCCTCCACTGCCAGGCTTTCTCTACAGCCTCCCTGATTAAGGATTTCTTGTCTAAATGGATTTTTTTTTGTATGACTAAGTGGATCTGAGCAGGAGAAGGAGAAAAAAGTGCCTAGAAGTAGAGGAGAAGTAGCCGATCGCCTTGTGCTTTCTGGGAATATTGGTCATAAAGGCCCATTGGACACAGGACACTTAGCAGGTGGAATTGCTGTGGATGGTAAATTGAGGACAAGTGCCAGGAGAAACTTTCCCATCATTTCAGTACAGGAAGAAAAGGAACATTTTTGAAATGCTCTCCATTTCTTTACATCTGGTAAGGAGCTGTCTGAACATTTGGTGAAGGGATAATTGATTCACCCTGAGTTTCTTGAGGTGTTATCAGGAATTTCTCAATAGCGATCATTTATATGCCCTTTTGCATTTTTTATCTGGTAAGAAGCACATCTAGAAGGTGGTGGGAAACTGTCACCAACTTGTCGTGATCACTTCATCACCAGTTTATTTTCATCACATCTTCACATCATCATCTTTTCGTTGCACAAAGACTGAGTTTGTTCAACAGATATATTGGACAATTTGTGTCATTAGGCTGTAGACTCAGCATATTACCTTCATTGTTTTATATTGTATCTCACCCGGTGGACAATTTACTGAGTTTTGGATATTTTCTTTGGACTTTTATGTGTGGTCACGGTGTTGACTTAGCACATGTTTGAACACTTATCAATTATTGTTTGAATTGTTATCACGTGGTGGATTATATATTGCAATTTTGTATATATAAGAGTGATGTCATGTGACCTCCCAAAATCCTCCTCACCTCTCCGATCAGCAGGTAGATGATCTCCAGGGTGTGGCTTAATAACCTCTCAGTCATGTGACTCTGATCCTCCTCCATTATCAATGGTGTGGTGGTCATGTGATCTATGCGGGTTTCTCTGTAGACGGATAATGAAGAATTATCTGGATTGCATTGGTTGGACAATATTAGGATGGGGATATAAGGGGTTATAGGCGGGTTGCCCCTAGTGGGAATTGGAACATGTAGATTGGGTTATTTAGGGGGATCTTTTTATAAAGAGTGGTCACAGGTTCTCTGAGACCATCAAGACCAATGCAGAGCCCAAAGCCCTTGATTGGACAGGAGGAGGGACAGTCCACTGCCAGAGTGTAGGGAATAGAGGAGAGTGCCCGTATTGAGGGATCAGAGGATCAGATAAGTAAAAGTGCTTTTACTGGTTCCCTACACCAAAATTACCATGTAACCCTTTAAGTGGGGCTGCCCCCATTATACAAGGGTTAAATGCTCATTTGGGTTTTGGTAATTTTTTGTTTCCCCAGAGATGGGCTTTAAACAAAATTACATTTTCACACACGATAAAATCTGCATGTTATGCTTGTAAAAACAAAGCGCCCCCCCCACACACACGCACACAATTATGTCAACTCTTAAAACTGTGTGTCCCCATGAAATAGTGTCTAAATTCGCTACCCAACATGGTGCAAAGACAACGCTATAAAAGACGGCCGAACAATTGGCCGTCTTTTGTCCAGGGCTGTCATGTCTGTTGAAAACTGTCGTGACTGCACACAAATTTTGTCGGCCAACAGCAGCCGACTGCAGAAGTGATGTCATGTGATGGTTAACTTTCCTTGTGTTTTTTCTTTTCTGAGCATGCCCAGTCTTGCAAATCTGCTGATTGTCAGCCGAATTCTGTACTGACTGGCGAACAATCGGCCGTTCTGGTGTTGGCCAACAAAAATTTTAATGCCTACACGACTGATTCTTTTCGGCCGAAAGTGCTTTGTCGGCTGTCGGAAGCATCATACTAACAAGCCTACAATCGGCCAATCGGTACGTGTGTACGGGGCTTTATACTCCGCGCCTCTGGTGAACCTGTGCCACACCAGTTACCCGGTAAGCCACTCCTCTTACGTCAGGCTCTGCCACGTTACCCCGTGACAAGCGCCTACAGGTCATTCTTTTAGAGAAACCCGGTAATAATGGCCCCAGAATCATTGCTCTCACTCTAGTGTGCGGCCAATACCCCCCTTTGTGACAGCGTAATATAAATGACAGGTCCTCTTTAAGGAGACATTAGGGGTCTATTATACCTCCAACGCCACCTATGGACCCCAGTGAAGCTGATGAAATACAGATTGGGATCAACCAGCTTTTTCACTGACTACTGTGACCAGGGAATGATGGCACTTAACCTGGAAGTGATGAAATGCTCATCTCTTCTGAATTCATTCACCAGAGAGGAGATCTGAGAACTGATCCCCCTCCACTCCATCCACCATGCCGATCCTGGGCACATGGTTAATATAGTGAGGCATGGGGATATTTGTATCTTCAGAGGAAGGGTGGGAAAGGGCAAGTTTCAGGAGAACCCAAATCCGAATCTCATCCCTCGTTACAAGAGACTGCTAAGGTGAGAAGATGATTGGTGGGAAAGGTGACAAATCTCCAGAATGAAGAGAATTTTTTGACCCCGTAAGTGGAGGAATGTTCTGACCCTGAAGGGGTTACTCTAGGTTTCCACACTATATATGTGTGTATCATCATCTGCTGGAGATAAAAGATGTCACAGTGACTATGGAGGAAGAGGACGGACATGACGGGGGGGTTGCTGGGTGTAAACAGAAAATAAGATCTTATTACCTTGTCTGCTACCACGTCCAGCAATGTCTCCTCTCTACTTCCTCCCAACACACCTTTCACCCGAAAACGTCTTTTATACTTGACATCACTTCCTGTGACATCACTTCCTGTCTACAATTGACATTACTTCCTGTCTTCTATAGATACTTTCTGTCTGGGTAGAAGTTAGATCACCACCTTGTGGAGCTCAGAGGAACTGCAGCCCTGAGAAATGTCTCATAGGGTGAACACGGCCTTGTGCTGTGTGTGTATCTACTGTATATCCTTATAGATGGGTCATCTCCACTCCCACCAAGGGGGAGAAATATATTACTGCCTATTACCATCACACGCTCACCCCCCCCCCCCTTTCCTGGCCAGCCAGGCTGCATGCTCGGATTAACAGTTTGGTATTTATTTCCTGGTTGACCTCACACAGTTGTTTTTTGGTTTCTTTGATTTTACTACTTAAGCCCCGGAAGATTTTACCCCCTTCCTGACCAGGCCCTATTTTGCGATTCGGCACTGCGTGACTTTAACGGACAATTGCGCGGTCGTGCGACGCTGTACCTACCTAAACAAATTTGACGTCCTTTTTTTTCCCACAAACAGAGCTTTCTTTTGATCACCTGTGCGATTTTTTGATCATGCACTATTAACAAAAAAATAGCGACAATTTTGCAAAAATAACAATATTTTTCACATTTTTTTATATTAAATTCCCAAAAAAGAATGTAAAAATCAAAATTTTTTAACATTTTTGGCCAATTTGTTTTCTGCTACATATGTTTGGTAAAAAATGTTGGACTGTATATAAATTCCATGCTTTACCACCAATGTCCGTTTCTGGTTCTAGTTCTTTCTCAGACACACAACATGTGGGCTACCTGAGAGATACTGTATAGTTTATCTTGTACCTAGGATCATCAGGATAGATACCTATATATATATAAATATATATATACACACAACACATTTTGGTCCGATTTCCCCCTCCTGTGTTTGCCCCAGGTCAGGTTAATTTGTTGGGGGTTCGAAGGAAGGCCGTGTGCTAGTAAGTCATGTTTGTATTTATTATGATGTACATAAATACAAATTATGTTCTATGTTTATGAAACACTAATATCGAGTCTGTTCATTTTAAGAGAAAACGGTCTGTACATCTTCATAGTCCTGAAGAAGCCTTGTGTGAAACGCGTTGACCAGTGAACAGACGAAGATAGAGGAATATGATCCGAAGCAAACACAGTGACTTGCCTCCATCCCTAATGGTTAATGCAAACAGAAAACAGAGGTCGTGGGACTTTATATGAGGCAGGTCACCAACTAAGATATACAAAAATAGAATCTGAACGTAGTCATTTATTATACATACAGTAATTGATACAAATGTTGACATCAGTAACAAATATGATGTAGACATGTATACAAAAAAAGCTGAGACAAAAAAATCCATATAGTAAGGAGATTGTTATAATAGTAATAAGATATATTCAGTAATAAAGTACATGGCCGTCACTAAATGTTACATCTAAGTGAAGAGAGGAAATATCTATACCTACATGAACCTTATGATATATACCAACTTATCCTTATATATGTATGATGTACATGAGTGAAATTAGTAGGAGACATTGATCTCCTGTGTATGAGCTGAGATCAGTTTGGGGCCAGTTTCCTCATTTTATTGAGATCTGGTTTTAGATAAATTAATAAATGTTATTTTAGGATAAATCCATGTAGTTGTTATCTGTCTCATGCTGTGCCCTTAAAGTCCACACATATGACAGTGGTTCCTTGTGAACATCTGTAGTTTCCCATTTCTCTGAACAGATAGGATGTTGGGACTCTCATGATAGCTCTGGTTTTTCTTCTCCTATCCAAGTTCTCCAAATAAAACATAAAAACACATCCCCTAGACTGGCCATTGGAGACAACGAGCGGAAGAGTGTGTGCACCTGGCTGTGTGAAAATACCCTGTACCTGGCTGTGGAGTAATCAGTGGGAGGCCCGGGCAAACCAATATCCAAGTGGCTCCTGCGGGGGTATCGCTACTCAGAAAGCAAACCTTCCTTCAACAAACAGTTCTCTCCTCAGGACAGAAAAGAAGACAAAGGTAGGCGACTGCACCAAACTTTGATAAGATGCTGCAATGCACATCGATCACCCAGAGAGCAGAGTACTCTCCATAGGTTTTCCTTTTGGTTACTCCCTAGCAGCCCGCATGGCGTCTGCTCCCTTCTGCTGACCTCAAGCCAAACATACTCACGTGTCCCGGACCTCTTCCACAGGGCAATCGATGCATCCGCAGGGCGACCCGGAAACCAGAGGCTGGAACATAACTGCTATATCTAGGTTGGGCACGCTTAGGAGACATGTGCAGAATGGGAAAATGTGTTTAGTTTTGAATTGATTCATTTTGTTAGGCCCCGTTTCCACTAGTGCGACTTGTTGTGCGTCTTCACACATGTCAAGTCGCATGACAAGTCAAAATCTATTCATTTCAATCAGAACCGTTCTAACAGTTGCGACTCAAGACGCAGCGACTTCAGAAAAGGTTTTTGCACTACTTTTGGACGACTTCAGTGCGATTTGTCCCTCATAGAAGGTAATGTAAGTCGGAACTAAGTCACAGTACATGTATTTCAACGCGACTTCGTTGCGACTAGCACAGAAGTACAGTATGCTTTTTTTTTACTTTTGTATGTTCCGCCCAAATCACATGATCTCTGCTCCTCCCAAACACATAATTTCCCATCGCTCATGTTAGAGGAGAGTGTTAGACTATATAGGAAGCATGCCTAGGCCTAGAAAGAGCAAGCAAGTTCATGGCAATGAAGAAATCATCCGGCTTGTCAGAGAACGTCCAGCAGTGTATGATATCAGAGATCCATCATACAAGGACCATGTGAAGAAGGAGAGAGCATGGTTGGAAATGGCTCGCATCTACTATGAAAACTGGGACTGTTTATCAGCTACAGAACGGTCACAAAAATGTAAGTGTTTCATATATGGAACTTATCACATCACAGCTTGCACCCATTATTCCCTGTACCGTACCGGTATTGTCAATATTGTCTGTTTTTCAGTGCACTCATTACAAACAAGATGGAGAAGTCTCAAAGACTGTTACAACCGGTATCTCCGTAACTGCGAGAAGGAAGGAGTGGTTCTGGGTCTACAAGACTTGCCCCATATGCACATGCCCAGGAGCTAGAATTTTTAAAGCCGGTGTTGGAGATACGAGAGTAAGTTGTCAGCAGTTATATACTGTACAGTAGTTTACATATAAAATGTAATAATAGTCATACAAATAAAAATTAATGATTATATTTCAGAACCCAAGCAAGCTGGCAAGACAGCTCACAGGGTTTGCCACAGTAAGAGGGGTCACAGGAGGAGGAGGAGCAATTCCATGATACTGGTGACCAGGAAGAGTCTGAGGGAACCATGTCAAGACCTATTTCCAGGAATGTTTCTCCTGTTAAGGAGGATGCTGAACCAGGGCCTAGTGATGTCCATAGACCTTGCCCAAGATCTACAAGGGCAAGTGCCAAGGGTGTGAAACCCATGGATAAAATTTTGCAGGTGGTCAATGAGATGTCCACTAAAATGAACGAAAGCATGTGTGAAGACACAGCATTTCTCACGGTCATTTTAGGGATATTTAAAAAGGTCCCCCCAGAGAAAAAATATGCGCTCAGGATGGCTTTGATGTCAACTACTCAATCCTTTGTGGTTGAGGAGCCAACAACATCCTCAGCATGTATGGAAGCCCCCCACACACATATATCCCCCTTATTATCACCATTACCCACCACCACCAAATACACTGTACGGCCCGCCAATAAACCGCCCATACTGTGATGATTACGGTAATATGCTGAATCCCTTCAGGCCCCGCATTTTACATACAATTCCACCCCCCATTTCTTCCACCCTTGGCCCCCCGAAAAATCACCAACTTATGCCACCTACACCCACTCAGGTTATGCTTTTTCAGGAAAGGCAATACTACCATGGAGCATCGACTGATTACCCTGGCCCATCCACTAGTTCAGGTTCTGGGTCGACTGAACCAATAACTTTACCAGCCGTTGTAATTTTTTTTTTCATTCTTTTGGTGGTGTTAAGTACCATTTTAGGCAGAATAACGGAAAATTTATATCAATACTTACCGTAATTTTCCTTTCCTGATAGAACTCCATGGCAGCACACGTATGGGTAGGCTCCGCCTCCTCTCCTACCCTATAGGACCCCACTCCCATAAATTTTTGCTCCAAGCCAGGAGCCGTGTTCCATATATAGACTACTCCAGCAGATGGGAGGGAACTCCTGCTGCCATGGAGTTCTATCAGGAAAGGAAAATTACGGTAAGTATTGATATAAATTTTCCGTTTTCCTGACAGACTCCATGGCAGCACACGTATGGGAAATAACTAGCCATACACACCCGGGTGGGCAACTGCTGGTCAAACAGAAATAGGTTTAATTTGCACCGTCAACAGACAAAATCTTTAAACCAAAATCAACTGAGGATAAAGAAGCAGGTTCAACACAATAGTGTGACATGAAAGTGTTAATTGAGGACCATGAGGCCGCTCTGCAAATGACATCTGGTGCAACATGAAGGGAAGCCGCCCAAGACGTAGAAATCCCTCTGGTGGAATGAGCCGTCACCACTTCCGGGGGAGCCAGTCCCTTGGCTCTATATGCCCACTGGATGGTCTGAACTATCCAGCTAGAAATTGTTCTGGAAGAAGCCCTCTTGCCTCTGTTCTTTCCATAAAAGAGAACAAATAGATAGTCTGACTTGCGAAAGGAAGCTGTGAACTTCAAGTATGTTTGAAGGACTTCGCCCACATCCAACGGATGGGTACTCTGGTCATCTTGAGACTTGAATGTAGGTAAAACAATCTCTTGGTTGACATGAAAAACTGAATTTACCTTCGGATTGGACCCTAGCATAGGGACCAGGACAACCCGATCAGGAAAAAATGTCAGAAAAGGTTCTTTGCAACCTAGATCACTAATTTCAGAGACACGTTTAGCCGATGTGATGGCTACTAAAAAGGCCGTCTTCATAGACAGATTCTTGAGGAAGAAGGAATCTCCATGTTCCAAAACTGTTGTTGAGAGAAACTCAAGGACTAGTGGAAGGTCCCATTTGGGGAACCTGGGTTTCCTGGGAGGTCTCATTCTTGACGCACCTCTGAAAAACTGCCGGACCAGAGGATGTTTTGCCCATGAGGTCCCCGTGAAGGCAGAGATTGCTGAGATCTGTACTCTGAGAGAGCCAACAGCCAGAGATAGGTCTAAGCCTGTCTGGAGGAACCCCAGAATGTGATGGATCTTAGGATTAGTGATGAAATCAGACTCATTAGACATGTAATCCTCAAACTTAGACCAGATCCTCTCGTAGACTTTGTTGGTGCCCGGTCTCCTGGCACTCATCATTGTGGACATTGCCGCACTTGGACAGCCAAGAGCTTTTAGTCTTTCCCTCTCAAGGACCATGCCATGAGATGTAACTGCGCTGGGCATGGATGCAGCACTGGACCCTGAGATAGAAGGTCCGACCTGAATGGCAGGGGAACAGGATCCCGAAAGCTCAGTTGGAGCAGCAGAGGAAATCAGGGCCTCCTTGGCCAAAACGGAAGAATTGCTATGATTTCTACCCTCTCTCTCCTGAGTCTCTGCAGGAACTTGAATATCACTGGGACCGGGGGAAAAGCATATGCTTTGTGGAACTTCCAGTGGTCCGTCAGAGCATCTACCCCGTAGGCTTGGGGGTAACGCCATCTCGAGTAGAATTTCGTCAGTTTGGCATTGTTTGGAGAGGCAAACAGGTCTACTTCCGGAAGAATCCCCAGAGAGATGACCCACTTGAAGGTTTCTGGATGAAGAGACCATTCGTTGTTGTCTAGATTGGTTCTTGACAGAAAATCTGCCTGAACGTTCTGGACTCCTGGAAGATAAGCAGCTGATAGATTGGCAAGATTCCGTTGGGCCCATGCCATGATCGGTTTCACTTCTTCCAGAAGGGAGGAACTGCGGGTGCCCCCTTGCCTCTTGATATATGCGACTGCCGTCGTATTGTCTAGCCGTAGAAGGACCGAGGACCCTTTCACCAAGTGACGGAAAGCCATGATGGCACGAAAAGCTGCCCGAAGCTCCAGGACATTTGAGACCAACCCGAGGGTGGGAAAGTCCCACCTGCCCTGGGCCACCTCTGACAGGCAGTGCGCACCCCAGCCCGTCTGGCTGGCATCCGATGTCACCACGATCCAAGGAACGGGAACGATCGAATGACAATTCAGGAGATTTTCCCGTTGTAGCCACCAAGACAGACTCGCCCTCATAGAGGATGTTATCCGTACAGGAGTGTCTGGATTCCCAGAGCTCCATTGGCGGAGGAAACCGATTTGAAAGGGCCTCATCCTCCACTGTGCCCACTTGACCATGGGGGCCGTGGAGACCATGGTCCCTATTATTTTCAGACACTGTGATGCCCGAAGATAAGGAGTTGACATTGCCGGTTGTATTCTGCTGCGGATCACCGGAATCTTCTCCACTGGAAGAGAGATGGTGCCTCTGGAGGTGTTGAAGAGTGCCCCCAGGAAGATCAAGGATTTTGACGGATCCAGATGGCTTTTCTCCAGATTCAAGAGCCACCCGAATTCTTGAAGGGTGGAGATTACCTGAGATCTGTGTTGCAGAATCTGTGCTTGGTCTTGAGAAAGAAGAAGCAGATCGTCTAAGTAGTGAAACAGTCGGATCCCTTTCGATCTGATCAGAGCTACAATAGCCAGTAAGACCTTTGAAAAGACTCGAGGTGAGGTGGTAAGCCCGAAAGGGAGACAGGTAAACTGGAGATGCACTTGACCCACGGCAAAGCGAAGAAACTTTTGTAGTTCTGCTGCCACTGGGACATGGAAATAGGCATCTTTTAGATCTATGGAGATCATCCAATCTTCTGGTTGCACCACTTGGCGGATAGTGAAGAGTGTCTCCATCCTGAACCTCTCTTTCTTTATGAAAGAGTTCAGATGAGTCAGGTCTATGACCGGTCTCCAAGAACCGTTTTTCTTTAGCACCATGAATAGAGGTGAATAAAGGCCTTGAAATCTTTCTTCGGCCGGAACTGGGATGACAGCACCTTGAGAGATCAGGGAATCTACGTATGACAGAAGAATTGACTTCTTTTCTTCCACGCGAGGTAGAGCCGTAGGGATGAACCGCAGAATTGGAGTTTCTTCGAAAGACCAAACGTGACCATGAGACACAGTCTTGACGGTCCACTGGTCCGTAATCGAGGCTGCCCAAACGTGCGCAAACTGACGTAGACGAGCGCCTACTCGCAACGCTTGAGCAGGCCTGATATCAAAAAGACTTTGTGGTCTCCCGACCACTAGAAGGTGTTCCCTTGTTGAACTTCTGACCTGTAGGTTGAGATCTTTTCCAATTCTTTCTGAACTCACGTCCAGGCCTGTAAGATCGAGCTTCTCTGGATCGATCCGAACTTGGTTTGTGCTGAAACCTTCTGCGGTCAAACAAACGGCGATCCTGAGGGAGGAAACCTGATTTACCACCAGTGGCACGGGTAATGGCACTGTCCAGCTTGTTGCCAAAAAGGGACGCACCCTCAAACGGAATCCTGCACCAGGCTTGTTTGGAAGCAGGATCGGCCAGCCAGGGACGTAACCATAAAGCACGTTTGGCCGTGACAGAAGAGAGCATGACCCGCGCCACCAGGCGAATGATATCAATGGAAGCCTCTCCCAAAAAGGCCGTTGCTAACCTTAGTTCATACACAGCCGAGCTTCTGGCTGCTTCTTCTGAGACACCTTTCAGTGTGCTCTCCACGTTATCTACCCAAGCCTCCATAGCTTTGGATGTGGCTGCAAGGGCTAGGGCTGGCTTGCAGGTCATACCAGCTAACAGATAGATCTTTTTGAGATCCGTATCAATTCGTCTATCCAGACCATCTTTAAATGAGACGGAATCTTCCAAAGGTAGGGTAACGTGTTTGACTAGCCTCATCAAGGCTGCGTCTATTGTAGGTGCAGAATCAAGATGCTTCACTTTGTCGGTCTTAAAAGGATATAACCTGGAAAATTTGGACGATAAGGAATTCTTTCTTTCAACTCCATGCCATTCGTCTGTAATGATTTCCCCCAGCTCATTCAGAAAAGGGAAATGATCCCGTTCTTTCTTGAGATGTTTAAAGTATTTCTTCTGTTTTGCTGGGGAGTCTGCTGGCTCTTCCCATTTTAACGCCTCTTTTACCGCTCTTACTAGCGGAGAGATCATGGCAAAATCAAAACCTGAACTTTGGTCTTCTAGGTCATCCTCACTTTCAGAGGAATCCGAGAAGCGACTCGGCTGGGAAGTGCCTGGCTCTACGTCTTCCCTCTGAGGGAGAACTGGAGTATCAGTTGTATGCCCAGACAGCCGGTTGGAATCCCAATCCCTTAAGGATTCTTGCACGATCCGCCTGACCAGGGTTTCCACTGGTGGATCTGGGACTTGTTTTTCCTTGATTGCCCGAGAATAGCAGGCATCACACAAGGATCTATCCTCAGGGACTACAGCCCTACAACCCCAGCAAGATTTGTGTGCGGGGCGGTCAGCATGTCGGGAAGACCGGCTTGGACAATCATCATGGGGCCTAGACCTAGATCTGGATCTATGGTGCCTGGATTTGGATGATGCATGGTGATGGCCTGAAGGTGATCTATCCTTTGATCCCGATGCAGGACGTTGGTCAGACCTAAAAGGGCTGAAAACAAAGGAAAGAAAAGCTCAGGCTACAGTAAGCCAGCTGGCAGACAAGCGAGAGTTAAAAGCTAAAGCTCACCTGTTGCGCAGGGACTGGCCACCGGGGGGCGGTGAGGCATCCATTGCAAATCACAGCGAGATAACCTGCAATAGGAAGGATGTAAGAACTCAATCTTACCTTCCCATAGCCGCCTTTCCCCTCCCCCATTCAAGCAGGACTGACCCAGCACAGGACTTACCAAACACAGGCAGAGACACAGCGTGGGGAGGCCGCCGCAAAAGCCCACAGACATCCCAAGAATGACAGCTCCATCAGCTGTTTAAATTTCCCGGGAGCCGTAAAGCCACGCCCCCCCCGACGCCACCGCGTCATGGAGGACCGGAAGTGGCGTGCGCACATGCGCAGACCACTTAGGAACCAAGCCTCGCAATGAACACCCAACTGGGAATCAGGAGGCAGGGGGAGGAGCCGAGAGCGACGGCCTGGAACGCAGGAGCGCTCCAGCCGCCATACTAACCAGGAAGCAAAACGATATAAAGTATAAAGTAAGCAATACATTACCACCAATACCGACCGAAGGACCTGGAACGCTCCTCAACCGGAGACTAGCGTGTGCGTCAGGGCATAAGGGCCTCCCGCTAGTAGCAAGGACGTTTGGCCAAGCGATGCAGCCCACCTCTCATTCAGGATTTATGGCATCTTCCGGCATCATTTCAAATTGCCCGGGTCCACCCAGTAGTACTGAGATTGCTGGACTAAGGTAGAAAGGCATCATCCAGGAAAGCCACACGCCACCAGGTATGTAAGAAAACGCATCCTATAAGGTAAGACTTCTCTTGCGGAAGGAGGACAAAAAAGGAACACGGCTCCTGGCTTGGAGCAAAAATTTATGGGAGTGGGGTCCTATAGGGTAGGAGAGGAGGCGGAGCCTACCCATACGTGTGCTGCCATGGAGTCTGTCAGGAAAATAAAAATATGTCATATTCTCAAGGCCCAACAGTTTTTTCTTGTTTGAAGTCCAATAAAGAAAAATTTTGTTATTTTTTTACCTGTTAATTTATATATTTTTTGTGTTTTGGTGCTGGAAAAAACCAAACCATTTGTAATGATTATTGCAAAATAACGTTTATTTTTGGAGAATTTATGCAGAAAAAATAAAAAAATAAATAAAAAATAACCTTGTTACATAATCTGTGTGTTTTTTGGTTGTTGTAGAGTACTTTGATTACTGTCTGTTATGGTATATAGGTATATATACTGGGAACACAGAACAACAGAAGATAAAGCAACGTAGTTTTATTATATCTAAAAATGGAAATATATACAGAATTTAAATGCACTTGCACATAAACAGAAATATAAGAAAAAAAAAAATAACAAAAAAGCTTAAACAAAATTGGACTGTGATGGAACGTGGGATACTTTATGCAATAGCATCCTATTACCAGGGGACAGAACCATTATTACATTGGAATTTCTAAAAGGAATTACATAACTTTCAGCAGGAAAAGGAATCACTTTGAACAAATCGCAGAACATCAAAGTCGCACGAAGTCGTTGGTAAAGTCGCTGTAAAGTCACATACAAGTCGCAGTACACAGTCACACTTGAAATCGCGTGACTTTGTAGGCGCATTCGTGGAAACGTAGACTACTAATTTCGTTTTGTTATAGAATTCCTTTAGTTTGGTTTCAGAATTTGTTTACTTTTGTTTAGTTTTCGTTAAATTTCTTTTCGGTTTTGGTAAAATTAGTTTTGTTTATTAATTTTCTAACGAATTTCAACTTTTCAGAGCGATCGGAATTCCAATTAGTCGAAAAACGATCGACTGATTCGAATTCTGTGTGAAGAATAGCGGGTTGCTAAGCAGGGGGCTGGGAAGCCGGCCGCCCGCATCCTTAAGAACCGATGACTCATCAGCTGTCAGCGGGCTTCCCCACTGACAGATGAATGGAAAGAAAAGAATGTGGGTATTGCCTGGCAATAGAAAAATGTTTAAAAAAAATGACGTGGTGTCCCCTCCCCCCCGGCCCATCCACGCCAAAATGTAAAAAAATAAACGTTGTGACCTTTACCTAAGCATGCAGTTCAGCAAGTAAGGAAAGGGGGGGGGGGGCGAGCGAGCGCCCCCCTCCTAACCCATACCAGACCACATGCCTTCAAAATGGGGGGGGGGTGCTTTGGGGCACCTCTGCCCCCCCCCACGCCAAAGCACCCTGTCCCCATGTTGATAGGGACAAGGGTCTCTTCCCCACAACCATGGCCTGTGGTTGTGGGGGTCTGCGTCTCTGAAAGCCCATTTTACCAAGGGGGCCCCCAGATCCTGCCCCCCCCCCCCCCCATGTGAATGAGTATCGGGACCATAGTGCCTGTACCTATTCACCAAAAGTGTCAAAAAGTAATAAAAACACACACACTATTTTTGAAAAATAGTTTATTAAAAAATAAAATCCAACCTCCCCCCGATGTAGATCAGTTATCAATCACAACGCCCGCCGCACCCGAGAAAATAAATAACAAAAGACACTCTCGCCGCCATGGAGGCCCTCTGCCTACTGCAGGCTCCCCATTTCATATCCTTAACCACCTCAATACCGGGCACTTAAACCCCCTTCCTTCCCAGACCAATTTTCAGCTTTTAGCACTGTTGCATTTTGAATGACAATTGCACGGTCATTTTTTCCCTACAAATAGAGCTTTCTTTTGGTGGTATTTGATCACCGCAAGGTTTTTTCTTTTTTGGTGCACAAATAAAAAAAAGACCGAAAAGTTTGAAAAAAAAAAGTTTTTTTGTTTATGTTATAAAATTTTGTAAATAGATATGTTTTTTCCTGCACTGATGAGGCCGCACTGACAGGCACTGATGAGGAGGCACTGATGGGGTGGCACTGATATGCAGCACTGATAGGTAGCACTGATATGCAGCACTGATGGGCACTGATAGGTGGCACTGATGGGCAGCACTGGTGGGCAATAATGGGCACTGGTGGGCGGCACTGATAGATGGCAATAATGGGCACTGGTGGGCAGCACTGATAGATGGCATTGGTGGGCAGCACTGATAGGGAGGGCACCACTGGCAGGCTGCCTGAGCCCTGATTGCCATCCCTGGTGGCCATGGTGGGCATCCCTGTCGGTCATGGGTGGGCATCCCTGGTGGCTCTAGTGGCACCCCCCCCCCCAGGGCTGCACTGGTAATCAATGTTCTGATTACAAGCACAAACCCCCCTTGTGATCAGTGAGTAATTAGTAAAACTCACTGATCCCCTGGCTGCAGCACAGATCGTCTTCTTCTCACTGACAGGATCTGTGTGAGGAGAAGAAGAGATCAAAGCCGTTACAACGGCTGTATTTACATTACATGATGGCTGTGATTGGACACAGCCATCATGTGATCAGGAGGGCCAATCACAGGGCCCTCCTGCCAAAACTTGTTGCTCTGTGTCCGAGGGACACAGGCACAATCGAGATCACGCCGCTGTGCGTACCCGCGGCGGCGCGATCTCGCTCCTTCTGCAGGACGTTTGGGAACGTCCAATCAGGACGAGACTCCCACCCGGCCACTGTACATATACGGCGGTTAATATAGGTAAGGGTCGAGGCCACCTGTCTACATCACCTGGTGGCACCGCCTCTTCTGACGTCAGGGATCCAGCATGCACTGGTCCATAACGTCGGAAGGGGGCAGTGCCACCAGGTGACCCCGCCCCTTACCTATGTAAGAAATGTCAAATGGAGGAGGAGCCTGCAGTAGTTATTTTTTTAATAAAGGATTTATCAAAAATTGTGTGTGTTTTTATTACTTTTTGACAATAGTTGGTGAATAGGTATGGGTACTATGATCCCGATACTCATTCACATGGGGGGGGGGGCGGGATCTGGGGGCCCACATTGGTAAAAGGGGCTTTCATATTACGACAAGCCCCCTGCCTGCAGACCCCCACAAACACAGGCCACGGTTGTGGGGAAGAGGCCCCTGTCACAATCAACATGGGGACAAGGTTCTTTTGGGTGGGGGGAAGAGCTTCCCCAAAGCACTAAACCCCCCTTGTTGAGAACATGTGGCCTGGTATGGTTAAGGAGGGGGGCCCTTACTCATCCCTCCCACTTTCCTGACCTGCCAGGCTGCATGTTGGGATATAGAGTCTGGTATGGATTCTAGGGGAGAACCCACGCTGTTTTTTTTTTGTAAATGTGGGCCCCCGAAGGGCCGGGTATGGACTGGGGGGGGGGGGGCAAGGGGACCACGCAGTAAGGATGAGGGCGGCCGGCTTCCCACTTAACAACCAGCTATTTCTTCACACAGAATTTGCATCGGTCGATTGTTTTTTGACTGATCCGAATTCTTATTGTTCTGAAAAGTTAGAATTAATTAGAAAATGAATAAACAAAACTAATTTTAACAGATTTCAACTAAATTCATTACAATTTCATGTGGAGATTTGGATACATCCGAATCTAGGAATAACCAAAAATTTGTTGGAATTTGTATTCGCACCGAAACGAATTTCACATGTCTAACTGTAAATGGCCACCCGCTAACAGCTGGGTTCCCAGCCAATGCAAATGGCCAGCGATGGCAGGACCCACTCTCCAGGCATGAATCCTCTACATATGTGTGCCATAACACCACCCCGCTGATAGCTGGGGACTCAATGACCACTCGGGAGATCCTGGAAGACTTCTGGATACCAAAGGAAGCTCCTGACATCCCGCACAGCTGCCCAGCACGAGACCCGCCCACAAATACTTCCAATAGGTAGGAAAACTTCATACAAAAATGGTCCTATAAGTGAGGAGGAAAAAAAAGGAACGCAGCCATTGGCTTATCCTGAACATTTATGGGGGGCGGGTCTTATGGGGAGGAACGAGGGCGGGGCTACCCAAACGTATGCTGCCATGGACATCTGTCAGGAAAGCAGATTATGGCCACTAGATGGAACTGACCATTATAGGAAATCCCAATTCACCATGACTGGGGGAATGCGGGTCACATTTCATCAACACATTTATAACAACCAGATCTGTAAGTGTTTGTGAAATCTTCCCGCACAAAATGCACTCAGCCAATGAAAGGTAAGGACTCCATTTTTATTTTTCTCCGGCTATCAATGGCCAACACGGGACAACACTTCATCCATGTCTTTGGTGGTCTCTGATCTCCTTATGAAGTGTTTCTTACATGATGAAGATCAGCCATGGAGTATATCTGACGTGTATATCAGGATGTGCTTCTCCAGGAGGGGAGATTATGATAGAGTATTACTCATGGAGGAGAAAGCTTGGATCTTTCGTTTACAGACCTTGACACATCAAGGCCTCAATACCGAAATGAGTTTGAAAGTGTTTCTCAAGCCTTAAAAACTCCACTCATGATAATCCGCCTCCTCCTCCTCCCACTTCCCCCCCCCCCTCATCCATCATCTTAGAGTCCCCTAAGCGGTAACCCTTGGCGCTAAAAGGATGAGGGTGGCACATATTGGCACAATGTATCTTATATTCTTATGCACAGCAAACGTAGGTCACCAAACCATAATTACCAATGTCTGACGATACTATGTGAAAGTGATATGGGTGACACTATATCCCCTGTCCATACAGACTAAGTGTTAAGGTACTCCTGGACTAAGGTTGAGTTAGTCTACAAGTATTCATTCATATATACTCTCTATTGCATTGCTGGTACCGGGAGTATATAGGTAACTAATACAGCTCTATTGTTTTTGTAGTGGATTGGCACTTATCTAAATTTAAATTTAAATTAAATTATTTTGTGTTTCCTCTGGATTTCCCCCTCTGTATTCATAAGGCCTCCCCGGAAACTATTAGGGATATAACCCTTTGATATATGTTTATGTTTTTGTATGGCATCACTGCCTCCATATGCTCTCTGACTTCAAGAATGGCGTTTACCTTACACATATGTCTAATACTTGTTTTTCCTCATAGCGATAGACAAGTAACATGTAAGAAGTTCTCAATGTTTTTAAGACATACACTAGATGGCGCTCTGTTAGGTGCGGTCTGGATTATCCACCTGTGTGTTTCAGAAGTATTCAATCACTAATTTAGCAACACCTTTAAAAGAATCCCCCGCCCACACAATGACGTCCTGACGAACCGTGTTTCACACATGCGAAACGCGCTGACGTCACGCGCTACCGCCCACCCACCACGGGGAACTGTCCACACACTGGAGTTTGCCTAATGTTTGTCGGATAACGGAGGACTCCGGGCTAACGCTGCTCGCATGAGGAAGGACGGAAGTGGCCCACAGGACCTATCCAGGTTGATGCCTTAGGAGGTGGGATCTACCCAGTATGCAATAGACCTGGAGGTGACACTATTGGAAGAAGACGCCGCAGAAAGCTAAGGGGATAGAGAACCGGGCCGTGATCACCAGGTTTCTAAGAGATACTGTACCCTGCAATAGCGGTAAGCCTTCTGTTTGAACCTACTCCATCTGCTCTGAATGAGCGTGGCTCACTACACAGTATACCGCTAGGTACTTGCCTGGTGAGAGCCCTTGCTGCCTCGGATATGCAGCGTCTCTCCCCGCGCCCATAGGCACACCCATTTGAAGTTGCCTTATGATAGATGTAACTGGCCACCATATTCCATCCTTTTTCATTGTCCAATTCGGGCCAACGCTATCGACTTGATCATCCATTAGTGGCGATATTCCAGGGACCCGCTCCATGCCATGTATGACCCCTCATGATCTGGAACTTTTGTAGCATCTATCCATGTTCCCAGCCTCTTCCCCTCCCCTATCCCTACCTGCCCCTTTCAGCAACTGTTGCTGTTATCAGTACTGGATGTCGTATTTCAATTGCCATAACTGACATTTATGTGACACCATCCATACTAGTAGATGAGGACCAATACTTTAGTGATTGAATAGTCTGGAGTGTTCATATTTCCCCATAGGGGATGCACTGTGAGCCACGCTGGTGGATAGCTGCAGTATACATACATCAGACTGGCACCTACCTGTCTCTAGAGTGTGTCACATATCTTCCATACAAATCATACATCTTGGTCTTGTGTTTGACATGTATTGACACGACAATAATTTCAATGTATGCTGACTGTTCTTCATTGGGGGCCATTCAAGTTAGGATGTCCCATTACCTGAGCATCTGACTGTGGTGGCATGCCGGCTGCATATCCGCGGTTGTGGCAGTATTACATGATCTATTTAGACCATATACTGCAGGATCGCTGTAGTGCAGCGATAGACTTTGTGTTCCTCACCGAGGTGGTGTGGCCTGTAGCGTGTGTTTGTTTGTTTTTGTGGTTTTAACTGTTTACAGTTTTATATGTGTCTGATCCTCTATCTTGTGTCACCATCCCGGTACGGGAGGTGCACCTTTTGTTATAACTGTGCCGTTTTTCAATAAAGATTTGACTTTTTGAATATTGCAGTTGTGAGCATCCCAATTTTTTGCAACCATTCTTTAGGTTACGGTCTCTCTGTTTCCTTCCCTACTTCATTTTTGCTTCTTCCCCACATGTCCACCAACATTCATATAGAAGACATTTCCCGCACTCAAGGCACTAATACACCTCCAGGGTTGTGTGGGACCCCTGATGTACAGGAAGACAGGACTTCAGTGAGGAACAATTCCCTCACTCAGGACAGGAAAGTGGCTTCTCACCCGTGTGAGATCTCTGATGTCTGGAAAGAGAGGACTTCTGTGCAAAACATTTCCCGCACTCGGGACAGGAATACAACTTCACACCAGTGTGCGATCTCTGATGTGTGGAAAGAGTGGACTTCTCTGAAAAAAATTTCCTGCACTCAGGACAGGAATACGGCTTCTCACCCGTGTGCAATCTCTGATGCCTGGAAAGATTGGACATCGCTGAAAAACATTTCCCGCACTCAGGACAGGAATACGGCTTCTCACCAGTGTGCAATCTCTGATGCTTGGAAAGAGCGGACTTCTCTGAAAAACATTTCCCGCACTCAGGACAGGAATACGGCTTCTCACCAGTGTGCAATCTCTGATGCATGGAAAGAGTGGACTTCCGTGAAAAACATTTCCCACACTCAGGACAGGAATATGGCTTCTCACCGGTGTGAGATCTCTGATGAGCGGAAAGATTGCCTTTCTGTGTAAAACATTTCCCGCACTCAGGACAGGAAAAATGCTTCTCCCCCGTGTGACATCTCTGATGTGTGGAAAGATTGGACTTCCGTGAAAAACATTTCCCACACTCAGGACAGGAATACGGCTTCTCCCCCGTGTGACATCTCTGAGGTGTGGAAAGATTGGACTTCAATGAATAACATTGCCCACACTCAGGACAGGAATACGGCTTCTCCCTGAAGTGAGATCTTTTATGCACATTAAGCTTGGATTTAAAATGAAAACACTTCCCGCACTCAGTACAGGAAAACCTCTTATCTGTTGTAAGGATAGCACTGTCCCTCACAGTCTGAGGTTCCTCAGGATAAGAGGAATACGATGGTCCGGCACTGTACCTCACAGTCTGAGGTTCCTCACGATAAGAGGAATACGATGGTCCGGCACCATCCCTCACAGTCTGAGGTTCCTCAGGATAAGAGGAATACGATGGTCCGGCACCGTCCTTCACAGTCTGAGGTTCCTCAGGATAAGAGGAATACGATGGTCCGGCACCGTCCCTCACAGTCTGAGGTTCCTCAGGATAAGAGGAATACGATGGTCCGGCACTGTCCCTCACAGTCTGAGGTTCCTCAGGATAAGAGGAATACGATGGTCCGGCACTTTCCCTCACAGTCTGAGATTCCTCAGGATAAGAGGAATACGATGGTCCCGCACCGTCCCTCACAGTCTGAGGTTCCTCAGGATAAGAGGAATACGATGGTCCCGCACCGTCCCTCACAGTCTGAGGTTCCTCAGGATAAGAGGAATACGATGGTCCGGCACTGTCCCTCACAATCTGGGGTTCCTCAGGATAAGAGGAATACGATGGTCCATCTACACTGTGTGGTGCCGGATGGACATTTGAGGTAGCCGGGTTTTCTCCTGGACTATACTGTGTGATGTCCTCATCTTCTACTTTACAGTCTGGAGACAAAGTGAGACAATCCTCTGAGGTTTTCCTCATCTCCCGTCCATGTACTAAAATAGAAATACAAAGATTATTACTAGACATCAGCAGATTGGTTCCCCTAAACCAGGACTCCGCCCACATCAGGCAGCTTTGTCTCTGCGAATCTTACAATTCCCCCCTCAAGGTAACTAGTAAATGGTAGAGGGTGACTAGGTGTCCTGGGAGCCACACACCAAGTCAAGACCTGCTGTATGATAGTAAATGACAGTCTCAGTCTGGACCTAGGCCAGGTCACGCCTTGATATGCGAGACACCTACTCACTATCTACCGATATAAAATGTCCAGCTGGTAGGAAATGGGTGTAACAAAAGAGAATCTATATTATGTATATATATAGCAGTCGGTAGAGGGGAGAGGGGAGAGAGCAGAAGTCAGGAGTATGTAATGTACAATACAGAGTATATAGTGCAGGGGACAGGAGTATGTAATGTACAACATAGAGTATATAGTGCAAAAGTCAGGAGTATGTAATGTACAACATAGAGTATATAGTGCAGGGGTCAGGAGTATGTAATGTACAACATAGAGTATATAGTGCAGGGGTCAGGAGTATGCAATGTACAACATAGAGTATATAGTGCAGGGGTCAGGAGTATGTAATGTACAACATAGAGTATATAGTGCAGGGGTCAGGAGTATGTAATGTACAACATAGAGTATGTAATGCAGGGATCAGGAGTATGTAATGTACAACATAGAGTATATAGTGCAGGGGTCAGGAGTATGTAATGTGCAATATAAATTATACAGTGTAAGGGTCAGGACTCATAAGTCAGGCACAGCCAGTGAACAGCAGAGTAAGTAACCCTGGGAGAATTTTTAACATATCTTTTTTTTTAGATAAAAAACATTTTTTTTAAATGTTGTATGTTAAAAACATATATTTTTAACATACAACATATCCCAGGCAGTGCCAGTAAAAGGTCACCTATATCCCAGGGCAAACATGCCAAATTGCGCCGCCACCCCCCCAATATGTATGAGCATTATGTGTCAGCAAAAATCTCCCCACCCCAAAAAAAAACAAAAAAAACATTGAGCACTAATCTGCATGATTAGCCCGCACATCCCTACTAGCACAAATCCCGGGCGGATCTCCTAAGTGACAAACAGTGACAGATTGCAGGATTCAGCATAGCTCAACCTGCGATATGTGCCTGTGTCACACAGTCCCCTCCCCCCCACACACGTCAGTAAGCACCAGGCATACATTAACCTCTTGATCACCATTAAAAGTTAATCCCTTCCCTGCCAGTGTCATTTTTACAGTAACAGTGCATATGTATAGCACTGATTACTGTAGTGATGTCACTGGTACCCCCAAAAGTGTCAAAAATGTCAGTCAAGGGTCCGATCTGTCCGCCGCAATGTCGCAGTACCGCAAAAAAAAAAAAAAAAAATCACAGATCGCCGCCATTACTAGTTAAAAAAAAACAATAAAAATTACATAAATTTCCCTTAGTTAGTAGCTGCGATAACTTTTGCGCAAACCAATCAAAATACGGTTATTGCGATTTTTTTTACCAAAAATATGTAGCAGAAAACAAATTGGCCTAAAATGTTAAAAAATTTTGATTTTTACATTTTTTTGGGGGGGAATTTCATATAAAAAAATGTGAAAAATATTGTTGTTTTTTCAAAATTGTCGCTCTTTTTTTGTATATAGCGCAAAAAGTAAAAATCGCACAGGTGATCAAATACCACCAAAAGAAAGCTCTATTTGTGGAGAAAAAAATGACATACATTTAATTTGGGTACAGCATCGCACGACCGCGCAATTGTCCGTTAAAGTAACGCAGTGCCGAATCACAAAATATGGCCTGGTCAGGAATGGGTTAAAATCTTCTACCAGCAATATCCTGTTACAGACTATATATATTTTGTACCACCTTGAGATTTTTATATACCAGCAATATCCTGTTACAGACTATATATATTTTGTACCACCTTGAGATTTTTTTGCTAGCACTATCTATTGCACTTTATGGCCGTTATTTATTTTATGATTATTTGCTAGCACATTATATTGCACTTTATGGACGTCACCTATTCACATAGAGACCATTTGTCAGCACATCGATGGTTTATATTTGCACTTTAATATTTGGACATTGATGGTGAATAATTGTTGCTTTTACTATTTCATAATTTTACAAGTACAACTGTGACACTTTTTTCTTTTCTTTTTTTTGCATACTAATTTACTATATGGGCACAAGGTAGCAATACCTTAACACAGAGCAATTTGTTTATGCATTTTTCATGATTATTGTCACACAACCAATATTGTGGTAGGATTATATTAGCCCTCCACTATAGGGTTTAGGGCAGTTTTTTACCTATATCCATTTATAAACTATACCCATTGTTTGAACTAGCGGCTTCCCTTTACACACCCAATACTCCAGAGGTGCGAGTGATACTATACCTACTTATTCATCCCTATTAATGACCCACCTGTGCCGATCTCTGTAGGAGTGTCCTCCTCTATAAATGTCCCCGTTATTCCATCCTCCTCCATAGACTGCTGATCATCCCTCACATACCTCTCTTCTTCTTCTGCTTTAACCTCAAATTCTATATCGATTGGATCTCCACTCTAAATCAAGAAAATAATAGAAGAGGTCATCTGTAAAACAAACTTCAATATTGTGACATCACATTTAAAAAAAATCACTTCAATGAGTCCATTCTCTAGATGCTCCGTCCCACCAACCTTGTAATAGTGAGGGATGGTGTGATCTTCCTGTGTGGAATCCCGGGAATACAGAGGACAAGGACATCTCTCTGGTGGGTTTCTGGTATTCGGTGGCTCCATCATATCCTTGTGTCCTTCTGAAAATTCCTCCATCACTCCATACTCCTCATCCTCCTCTTTAACATCAATATTATCTTCCCCGAGGTTTCCACTCTGAATATATAATAAAAATGACATTAATGGTAACAATGCAGATAATGTACAGATCCTAATGATACTATCAGTGATTGTTCCTCATCTACCTGGTGAGGGATGGTGTGATCTTCCTGTGTGGAATCCCGGGAATACAGAGGACGGGGACATCTCTCTGGTGGGTTCACATTACCGGATCCATCTGTAGGAAACACACACACTGACTGAATACATTGTTTCTATGCGTTTATTAATACAGACCTGCTCACAGATATAGAAATACGGGACAACTTAGGAGACAGTGACCATAGGTCAATTAGTTTCAGTATTAATCATAGTAATAGGAAACACAAGGGTAATATAATGACACTGAATTTCAAAAGAGCCAATTTCCCAAAACTGCGCTCTCTGCTAGAAAATATCAAATGGGATAGAACCCTGGGAACAAAGAACACGGAGGAAAAATCGGAGTGCTTCAAAAGCATACTAGACAAAGGGATTGGCCAGTGCATTCCAAAGGGAAATAAATTTAAAAGAGCAAAACTAAACCCTGGGTGGCTAAACTCCAACATAAAAATGCATATTAATGCTAAAGGAAAGGCCTTCAAAAAATACAAGACTGAGGGGTCATTGGCAGCAATCCAACATTACAAAGAGTGTAATAAGAAATGTAAAGACAAAATCAGGGCGGCTAAAATAGAACACGAGAGACATATAGCGGAAGAGAGTAAAAAGAACCCCAAGACGTTCTTTAAGTATATAAACAGTAAGAAAGCGAGGCCAGAACACATTGGCCCCATAAAAGACGATAAGGCAGTTTTGGCCACAGAGGACAGGGAAAAGGCAGAAGTGTTAAATAATTTCTTCTCTTCAGTCTTCACAAAAGAATCGGAGGGCTACACTAACCCAGCTTGTAATGCCGAACTAAATAACACACCTTAGGAAGTGCCGCCATGGCTAACAGAAGATAGACTTAGAACTAAACTAGAGAAACTTAACATAAATAAATCCCCGGGACCGGATGGCTTGCACCCAAGGGTTCTTAAAGAGCTCAGCCAGGTGATTGCCAGACCATTATTCTTGATCTTTAAGGATAGTTTATAGACGGGTATGGTGCCAGCTGATTGGAAAAAAGCCAACGTGGTACCAATATTTAAAAAAGGGCCGAGATATATCCCGGATAACTATAGGCCGGTCAGCCTAACATCAGTAGTCTACAAGATTTTGGAGGGGATGTTAAGGGACCACATACAAGACTTTAGTAATGAAAACGGTATTATTAGTAGTAATCAGCATGGATTCATGAAAAATCGTTCTTGCCAAACCAATCTATTAACCTTCTATGATGAAGTGAGCTGCCACCTAGATAAAGGTAAGCCTGTGGATGTGGTTTATCTTGAATTCGCAAAGGCCTTTGACACCGTTCCCCACAAACGCTTACTGTACAAACTAAGGAAGGTAGGTATGGACCATAAGCTGAGTACCTGGATAGAGAACTGGCTCCAGGGGAGAGTACAGAGGGTGGTGATTAATGGGGAGTTTCAGAAACCAGAAAGCAAGCTACTCACTAGGGGGGGGAACCTCTGGGTGAGTCTAGGATGGAAAAGGACTTGGGGGTACTGGTAGACAACAAGCTTGGCAGTGGCATGCAATGCCAAGCTGCTGCAAGCAAAGCCAACAGAATACTGGGATGTATAAAAAAGGGGATTCACTCCAGAAATAAAGAGATTATTCTTCCACTCTACAAGACTCTGGTCGGGCCACATCTGGAGTATGCTGTCCTGTTCTGGGCTCCGGTCCTCAGGAAGGATGTGCTGGAACTGGAGAGAGTCCAGAGAAGGGCAAAAAAAATAATTAGGGGAATGGAGGACATCAGCTATGAGGAAAGGCTACAAGCACTGAACTTATTCTCTCTGGAGAAGAGACGATTGAGGGGGGATATGATATCAATGTACAAATACTGTACTGGCGACCCTAGCATAAGGAAAAACCTATTCAGAGAAAGGAAATACAATAAGACACGTGGCCACTCACTAAAACTAGAATACGCAGGGGGTTCTTCACTGTAAGAGCAGTAAGGATGTGGAATTCTCTTCCGCAAGCAGTGGTATCAGCAGGGAGCATTGATTGTTTAAAAAAACTATTAGATGGACACCTTAAAGACCACAACATACAGGGGTATACAATGTGCGGTTAGCAGCAAACACACACACATCATAGGTTGAACTGGATGGACTGATGTCCTTTTTCAACCTCACAAACTATGTAACTATGATGGGGGATCTAGGTGGAGCCTCCGTACTGCTCTCTCCTTTACAATAAAGTCTCCTCTTACCCGGTGATGTGAGGGGCGGCTGATTCTCCATCATGACGTCCTTGTAGAGATCCTTGTGTCCTTCTAAATACTCCCACTCCTCCATGGAGAAATAGACAGTGACATCCTGACACCTTATAGGAACCTGACACACACAATGATACAGTCACCATCCAGACACATCCCTTGTCTGTTACTGGATAATGTCCCAGAATTCCCAGCACCGCTCACCTCTCCTGTCAGCAGCTCCATCATCTTCTTGGTGACTTCTAGAATCTTCTGCATGTTGTGTCTCTCAGGATTTAGGGAGTCACATGGAGGCACTGTGATGGTCATATGATCACCTGACTTCTGAGGAGGAAATCTCTGTATTGAGGAACCAATAGGAATATCATGTTAGAATCCCAGAATCCTCCTCACCTCTCCGGTCAGGTCTGTGTTTTATTAATAGAGGTAAGAGTGATGTCATGTGACCTCCCAGAATCCTCCTCACCTCTCCGGTCAGGTCTGTGTATATTATTAGAGATAAGAGTGATGTCATGTGACCTCCCAGAATCCTCCTCACCTCTCCGGTCAGGTCGGTGTTTTATTAATAGAGGTAAGAGGGATGTCATGTGACCTCCCAGAATCCTCCTCACCTCTCCAGTCAGCAGGTAGATGATCTCCAGGGTGAGGTTTAGTATCTTTTCAGTCATTTGACTCCGGTCCTCCTCCATCCTCATTTGATCTATACAGGTCTCCTTGTAGATGGATAACTTTGGGAAATGAAGGTAAGAATTATTTGGATGGTATTGGTCACAATAATATGTGGATGGGGGGGGGGGGGGGGGCGGTAATAGGAGAGTTGCTGTACATTTAAGAACTTCTGTCCCCATGAGAATACATTTAGGCCTCTTGCACACTGTAGCTAGAAAAAGCTCAGTACAGATTTTTTTTTTTTTTTTGGCTAAAATACAGCCCATTAAGGCCTCTTGCACACAATACTCCTGTTTGAGCATCTACTTTTTACTGACTTTTTTTTTTTATGTATTTGCGTGTATTTAAGCGTATTGGTGTGTATTTGCGTGCATTAAGGCTTAAAATACTGACCAAAAATTCAGATTTTTCTATTTTGTTTTTCCTGAAGAATGCACAGCGCTTGTTTACACACCTGTGTGCACAGGCACATTACAATTAATGGGCTTTATTTTAGCTCAGAAAAAAAAAAAGAAAAAGCTGTACTGAGCTTTTTCAAGCTGCGAGATGCTCAAACAGGAGTATTGTGTGCAAGAGGCCTTAATCTGGACTGTTTTGGATTTGTTACATCTTGGAGGACCTTGGACCCTCCTAGCCTGCCAGATCAGAATTTCCCTTTTCTCTGTTGGATTTGTTTGGTTTCTGAGCTGGTTTGCAGCTGAAACAGAACTCCTCTAAGAACAAGTGCTCACCAACGAATGCAGGAGATCCCTTCTTCATCTCACATAATATTCCAGAACAAATCACATGACCATAGGGACAATAAGATGGTTAAGATTGCCAGTTCTGTAAGGTCTGAAAAATAAGTGCAGGTGGGGTGGGGAGACAATCATAGACCTCCCTCTGTCCCTCAGAGTCCCCTGAGCCCTCCAGCCCCCTATTCCCTCAGAGCCCCGAAGCCTGACTACCCCCTCAAGGTTCTCAGAGTCCCTCAGACTTCAGATACATTACATACAGAGGTATATACCTATATACATACAGAGGCCCCAAAAGTCTTCCAGCTTTACTAAACCCTCACATCCCCTCAGCTCCTATACTTCCCTCAGAGCCCTCAGTATTTTCCTCCCTCTTACATCAATGATGGAACATATTCTTCATGGCAGGCTGGGGAATGTTTTCTTCCTCCTGACCAGCAATGTAAGGGGCTCCATACTCCTGACCCCTGCGCTCCATCATTGTGTTGGCTGCATATTGTAATGATTGCCCATTGGCTGCCTGTGTAGTGTAATAATTGCTCTTTGTAGGCCATGTACGGTCAGGATTAGAGATGAGCTCAGGCATGTTCGAGTTCACACGTGCCCGATCCCGCCAGGAAGCCGACACTGCAGTCCACTAATCACAGGCAGTGAGACATTTACTGATCTGTGCAGCTGCGGATCGGGAAATGTCTCACTGCCTGTGATTAGCGGAGTGCAATGTCGGCTTCCTGGCGGGATCAGGCACGTGTGAACTCGAACACGCCCGAGCCCATCTCTAGTCAGGATGGTCATTATCTTGTCTATTTATTATCAGTGCTGTTTGTTGAGAGGAACATATTACTAGAATTTATCTTCAAAATGAAGAGAATGTGCCGCCCAAAAGTGGGGAAATGTTCTAACCCTGAAGGGGTTAATCTAGGTTTCCACACTATATATGTGTGTATCATCATCTGCTGGAGATAAAAGACGTCACAGTGACTATGGAGGAAGAGGACGGACATGATGGGGGGGGGGGGGGGTTACTGGGTGTAAATAGAAAATAAGATCTTATTACCTCCTCTGCTGCCTCTTCCAGCAATGTCTCCTCTCAACTTCCTCCCAACTCACCTCTCACCCGGAACTTCCTGTCTGTACCTGACATCACTTCCTGTCTGTATTCCATAGAGACTTCCTGTCTTGGTAGAAGTGAGATCACCACCTTGTGGAGCTCAGAGGAACTGCAGCCCTGAGAAACGTCTGGTAGTGTGAACACGACCTTGTGCTGTGTGTGTATGTACTGTATATCCTTCCCCTTTCTCTCCTCCCTGAGTGTGTATGAAGAGGCGGAGCTCCTGCTGGAACAGCAGTCGGAGGAGGAAGCCGAGTCTAGGAGGGAGACTTGCAGGAGTGAGCGAGGAGGATCCAGTTCCTTTGCCATCGGAGGTGAGGAGAGTGTGAAGGATGTTTGTGACTCTGGTAGATGAAAAGCTGGGAGTCATATTGCTCTGGTGAGTGGGGAAGCACTACTAAGGGGGCGCCCTCACCATCACGTGTGTAAGAGGTGGAAGAAGGCGTGGCTATACTACAGCTGGCACAGTTTGGAGCACGGAGAACTTTCACACCTTATCAACTTTTCATTCATTTGTGGATTTAATTTAGCAAAATAAATTCATTGAAGTAGTTACAAAGTGGAAGCAGTGGACTTGCAGAGAGCACTATATTGAGCACAAATTATTGTATGATTACATGAATTTTCACAGGTTTTTAGTTTATTTAATATAGCAGCCACTATTATGATATGAATGAAGTAGGTGTGAAGTGGAAGCCGTAGATCTGTAGAGAATATTATTTTGAGCCCCTAGCACTTTATAGATGAATGTATCCACATATTTTAGTGTGTATGTACTGTACACTGATCAGCCATAACATTATGATCACTGACAGGTGAAGTGAATAATATAGATTATCTCATTACAATGTCATCTGGAGGTGGGCGGGGTATATTTGGCAGCAAGTAAACATGTTTTCCATGAAGTTGTTGTTTTTTTAAAGCAAAGAAATGGGCATTGCAGTTTGTTGTGTATGGGGCTGCAAGGGATGTGGGCGAAGAGATGGCACCAGGATGCATTATGGGAAGAAGACAAGCCGGCGGAGGCAGTGTGATGCTTTGTCTGGTGGAGTTCTGGTGGGTGGGTATAATGTTATGGTGGGTGGTATAATGTTCTGGTGGGTGGGTATAATGTTCTTGTGGGTGGTATAATGTTCTGGTGGGTGGTATAATGTTCGGGTGGGTGGTATAATGTTCTGGTGGGTGGGTATAATGTTCTGGTGGGTGGTATAATGTTCTGGTGGGTGGTATAATGTTCTGGTGGGTGGTATAATGTTCGGGTGGGTGGTAAAATGTTCGGGTGGGTGGGTATAATGTTCTGGTGAGCAGTAAATGAACACACAACTTAGTAAGATAAATAAAATGAAATAAAGGAAAAAATAATTCCACCACCATTTTATTCTCAGCAGAGGAAATAGATACTAATAGGCTGCAGGAGATCTGCTTCATGTCAACCACCTCATTTTTTCTTATCAGATCTCCTACAGCCTATTAGCACCCATTTCCCTTTCTATGTCTCAGCAGATCTCCTGCAGCCTATTAGCACCCATTTCCCTATTAGAGAATAAAATTGTGGTAGTTCCAATGTTTTATGTCACACGATATTAGGATTAGGAAACAGAAAATGTCAGTAAAAAACCCAGTGCAGGTAATTTTGGGGCCACGGACACAATCTATCCCCCAATTCATAGATTCCTAGAGAAGAGTTTGTTGTGGAAGTGAAGTTGGGTACAAGTCAATGAAACCCCCGACCCTCCCAGCTGAGAACAATGAAGGAGATTACTATTCCAATCCTCCAACCAGTTTTCTGGCTGGGAAGGTCTGGGAGTCAATATTTCCCCAGCTGACCAGGAACAATGAAGGAGTTTACTATTCAAATCCTCAACAACTCGTTTTCCCACTCGCTATTTCCCTAGATGACCCCTCCCCTCATATCCATAAATTTCGCCCTCTTATAATCAAAGTAAAAGATGTGACAACATCTGTGATAAATCGACGCGTTTCACCTCATCAGTATCCAGTGATCAACCATAAAGTGATATCACAGTCCATCCAACGTCTCCTTCATACTTCAATAAATGATATCTCCACCAATAAATGTCTCCAAACCTCCAGAGCTTCGTCCACCATATCTCAGTATATGCTCCAGCAAACCATGTGTAGTGGACTACAAAACACCTCCTTCCCCAAAGAACAATTGTGTGCTCTCTTGGTGCTCACACTCAGATTGTGCGCTCCCCAGACCTCCATCACTCTCCTAATAAGTGGCTCCACAATAGCTTTGGAGGAACCCTGACTGAGAAATGCTGGACTAGGAAGTAATATATTTCTCTCCCCCTTGGTGGGAGTGGAGATGACCCGTCTATAAGCATATACAGTACATACACACACAACACAAGGCCGTGTTCACACTACCAGACAGTTCTCAGGGCTGCAGTTCCTCTGAGCTCCACAAGGTGGTGATCTCACTTCTACCCAGACAGGAAGTCTCTATGGAAGACAGACAGGAAGTGATGTCAGTACAGACAGGAACTTCCGGGTGAGAGGTGAGTTGGGAGGAAGTAGAGCAGAGATGTTGCTGGAAGTGGCAGAAGAGGAGGTAATAAGATCTTATTTTCTATTTACACCCAGTAACCCCCATCCCCCCCCCCCCCCGGTCATGTCCGTCCTCTTTTATCGCCAGCAGATGATGATACACACATATATAGGGTGGAAACCTAGATTAACCTCGTATATTGCAATAAGGGAATCTATGATCTGCATTTTTATATCATATTACCAGTTATTGATGATTATAAATAAAGTTTTGTATGAATTTAGTGATATATGATGATATAGAAGATGCAGTTCTTGGCTATAAATGATTAAGGAATCTGGGCGGGGGGGGGGGGGGGACACTTTTTAAGACCTCCTCACCTACCAATAGCCCTCCTGGACAAAGATTGGTGATTTTCAGTCCAAACACATCGGATATCACCAGGTTAGGAGAGCGCCCTCTCTATTTATATCTAAGCGGTATCCGGTCCGCCATCCACCGGAGTATCTGTGACTGGGTACCTGGTGGTGGATTCGCTCTTCTGCTCTTTATGCTGGTATTCCCCATTTACTGCTATAGAGATGTCTGTTGCTTCACAGGCCCCACAAACTCTGTGGGACTACAGAGCCCAGCACACCTGTCATCTACATCCGAGGCTGCCAGATTACCCCAGGAGTTGTCTGACACTTTGTTATCAGAAAGTTTTATTGGAATTATCGTGTTGAGGATTGAGATATTTTGTCCATAGTGCAAGCGCTGCCCAAACATTTATTATTTGTAGATTAACCCCCTTCAGGATCAGAGCATTTCTCCATTTATGGGGCTGGAACATTCTCTTCATTTTGGAGATATATTCTAGTAATTTGTTCCTCTAAACAAACAGCACTGACAATAAATAGAGAAGACAATGACCATCCTGACCATACATCACCTACAAAGGGCAATGATTACACCACACAGGCAGCCAATGGGCAATCATTACAATATGCAGCCAACACAATGATGGAGTGCAGGGGTCAGGAGCATAGAGCCCCTTACATTGCTGGTCAGGAGGAAGAAAACATTCCCCAGCCTGCCATGAAGAATGTTCCATCATTGTCAGAGGGAGGAAAATACTGAGGGCTCTGAGCAGAGGCTTAACTAGAACCTTCAGGGCCTTGGTGCAAGAAACCATGAAGGGCCTCCCTGACCCACTGGTCCTAGGCTCTCTCCGTCAGTTAATTTCCCATTGGCTAATGTTGGAGGGTGTTGAGCCCACATTGGGGGCAGATCAGGGACAGCAAGGGGGCTCTGTATGGAGGGGACTCTGCAAAGGCTGAATGCGCTGCACAACCTGTTCTTAGCAATCCTTCTTGGAAAACCTGGCACAGCTTGGTTTCTTCCGCCACACAGTGCCTCCTGCCCTCCAAATCCTTCTAGGAGATCAAGAGCTAATACCAGCCTTTTACCCCAAGCACCATACACACACACAAGATGTTGAGTTAGAACCAAAGGAATGGCTGTTTATTAGAGCTGCACGATTCTGGCCAAAATGAGAATCACGATTTTTTAGCTTGGAATAAAGATCACGATTCTCTCACGATTCTCTGTGTAACAAAAAAAAATTGGGATAACTTTACTGTTACGTTTTTTTTTTTATTCATTAAAGTCTATTAATTGCGTTTGAAAGACTAGTGCGCAAATACAGTGTGACATAAAATATTACAACAATCGCCATTTTATTCTGTAGGGTCTCTGCTAAAAAAAAATATATAAAATGTTTGGGGGTTCTAAGTACTTTTCTAGCAAAAAAAAACTGATTTTAACTTGCAAGCAACAAATGTCAGAAAAAGATCCAGTCTTTAAGAGGTTAAACTTCCTTTCTCCCTGGCAGAGGGAAGAAAAAGATACAATGTAATCATTTTTGTTTATAGTTACTGGGAGACTTTGCTGATAGGCGTTTGCTGGGAGGCTTTTTTTTTTTTTTTTTCTACAGCTGTTCTCTCTGCTATGCAAAGAATCGAGCATATCTCAGGGTTAGATCGTCAGGGGGGGTGAATCGAGATCGCGATTTTCATACGATTAATCGTGCAGCTCTACTGTTTATTGAACAGAAATACAGGTTTTTTTGTTTTTATACACTTCAAAATTAGGTCAGTCACCACATGAACAATAAAACTAAATATTTACCCAAAACATCACACACTGGTTTAGATAATGAGGTAGAGTTGACACAAAACTAATCTCATCATGTAGGAACCTCCAATAGTTAGCCAACAGACAGAAACAGTAGGTGACTCAATTAACAATGGGAATTCACATCTAGGACACACACAGTGGGAGAGACACACATATCACCCCACCTCCGACTGTCCGGCAACAGCCTACAACAGTCTATGAGTCAAAACTCATGCAATGTTCCAGCAGTCTGAAAAGGTGCAATACATTTATCTATCGATCTCTTGAGGGATATCTTCGATAAATCTTTCTGTCCTAAGTGAAGGAGCCTCTCCAACCCAGTCTGCAGGAGGGCCACCATATTCCCTCTGACTATTAACCTGTAAAAGATTAATAATACACCTCTCCATCCACTCCAGAAGGGAAGCCTTATTGTCTTTATTCAGAGAATTAATCCAAGCCTCCCTATCAGCCTCCAATATGGGGTTGTCTATTATTAGAGAATGAGCTGCTCTCTCAATGTGCCATAATCAGTGAGTAGGAGGCTTGCCTCTAGTCCTCTACAAAAGTCCCTGTCTCGGTTGGGTCTGTTACAGCGATCAATGGAGGAGCCTCCACTAATCCCAGGATTCTTTACTCCGGTAGCAGGATCCTTCCTGCAGTCTTGGTGCCCCCCCCCCCACCGCATTGGTGTAACACCTGGGCCAGGTTGCAGGTGTGACTTTTACGTGAATTTCACGACCGCGGTAGTTCAGCCACTGGTTCTGAGTAAACTAGAGGAGCTGAGGTACCTCTGAAGAATTTGTGGGACTAAAGGACTCTGAGAGCCTCTGAGGGTTGATTTCAGGGGGGATAGTGTAGCAGAAGGACTCTGGGGGCCTCCTAGTAAGTGATAGGGGTGAACAACTCTGAGAGGTTAAATAGGAACGTTGAGAAAGAACATGGACTTTAAAGGCACTGGGTATATAAAACATAAACATTTTATTAATTCACACTTTTAAAACGCCAAAAGAAAAAACAAAATTAACATATACATCGCCTCAAAAAAGGTGTGAATGTACAAAACATCTAAGATATATAGCAATCACATTGCTGTGTTATAACGAACAAGTACAGATTATTGAGGTAACATGGTAAAGTAAGTGATACTTCACATCGGGACGATCCACCGAAGGTGACAGGTAGATGTGCTGCCTTCCCAGGGAGATCGAGCGATGTGTTTGCACATAAATACAATATTTTATTGAGCCAAGTTGCTCGACATGTTTCGCATTAAGCTTCTTCTGGAGCTAGTAATTCAATGCTCTATATGGTGATAAAATAAAGATCAATTAGATCTGACCTCTGAGAGGTTAGTGCGGCTGAATTGCTGTGGGGACCTGTGAGGCACGAAGGTAAGAAGGGGCTTTTAGGCTCATATGGGCTCTTGGTCTCTGAGGGTCCTCCCACCCCACCTGCACTTACTTTTCTGAACTCCTTAAAGAACTACTACCAGTAGCAGTGAAGAAATCATCTCACTGGTCAAGGAATATGTTGCAGGACACAAAATAGACCAAGAGAAAAACCCCTATCAAATATTGTCCTTTTCCTACCCACACTGGGCTGCTATTGGAGAAAACAGAAGAGACTCCTCCCCTACAGCTCTGTACTCCACCAGCTATCCAATCCCGTCTCTTACAGCAGAGAGTGACAGTGACATCACTACTGTCAGTCAGCAGGCTGCCGGAGATTGGAGCCTTGCAGCCGGAGTTCTTGCAATTATCATGATTAGCTGGCAACTCCAGCCAAAAGTCAGCAAGTGCCCCTTCCTGGACATCATGATGACCAAGACATTGACCTCACAGCCCTGCCCCAGAGCAAACAATTCAAAGGAAGGATTGTATTTATCATTCCTTATCTGCAGATCTAATACTAATTAAATCCAATTCATAAACAAAAACAAACCCAACAGAGAAAAAGGAATTTCTGATCCGGCAGGTCAAGAGGGTCCTGGAACTTCAAAAATGTAGCAAACTCTAAATAGTTCAAACTAAATGTGTTCACATGGGGGCAGTAGTTCCTAAATGTACAGCAACCCTCCTATTACCCCCCTTACATCCCCATCCTACTATTGTGTGACCAATAAAATCCACATACCGGTAATTCTTACTTTCATTTCCCAAAGTTATCCGTCTACAAGGAGACCTGTATAGATCAAATGAGGATGGAGGAGGACCGGAGTCACATGACTGAGAAGATACTAAACCTCACCCTGGAGATCATCCATCTGCTGACTGGAGAGGTGAGGAGGATTCTGGGAGGTCACATGACATCACTCTTAACTCTATTAATAAAACACAGACCTGACCGGAGAAGTGAGGAGGATTCTGGGATTCTAACATGATATTCCTATTGGTTCCTCAATACAGAGATTTCCTCCTCTGAAGTCAGGTGATCATATGACCATCACAGTGCCTCCATGTGACTCCCTAAAACCTGAGAGACACAACATGCAGAAGATTCTAGAAGTCACCAAGAAGATGATGGAGCTGCTGACAGGAGAGGTGAGCGGTGCTGGGAATTCTGGGACATTATCCAGTAACAGACAAGGGATGTGTCTGGATGGTGACTGTATCAATGTGTGTGTCAGGTTCCTATAAGGTGTCAGAATGTCACTGTCTATTTCTCCATGGAGGAGTGGGAGTATTTAGAAGGACACAAGGACCTCTACAAGGACGTCATGGTGGAGAATCAGCCGCCCCTCACATCACCGGGTAAGAGGAGACTTTATTGTAAAGGAGAGAGCAGTACGGAGGCTCCACCTAGATCCCCCATCATCTGATAAACACATGGAAACAATGTATTCAGTCAGTGTGTGTGTTTCCTACAGGTGGATCCAGTAGTGGGAACCCACCAGAGAGATGTCCCCGTCCTCTGTATTCCCGGGACTCCACACAGGAAGGTCACACCATCCCTCACCATCATCAGGTAGATGAGGAACAATCACTGATAGCATCATTAGGATCTGTACATTATCTGCATTGTTACCATTGATGTCATTTTTATTATATATTCAGAGTGGAAAGCTCGGGGATGAAAATATTGATATTAAAGAAGAGTATAAAGAGGAGGATGAGGAGTATGGAGTGATGGAGGAGTTTATAGAAGGACACAAGGATATGATGGAGCCACCTAATACCAGGAACCCACCAGAGAGATGTCCCCGTCCTCTGTATTCCTGGGATTCCACACAGGAAAATCAAACCATCCCTCACTGTTACAAGGTTGGTGGGGCAGAGAATATAGAACGTGGACTCGTGGAGACAATGTGTGTATTCTTTTTGGTGAGGTCACAATAATAATTATTATGTCATACAGATGTTATTATTGATCTTTCTCTTGGTTTAGGGTGAATATCCGATAGATATAAAAGTTGATGTTAAAACAGAAGACGAAGAGACGTATGAGAGGGATGATCAACATTCTGCAGAGGTGGATGGAATAACGGGGACATCAAAGATCAGCACAGGTGGGTCCTTAACATTAAATACATTACATACTTCTGACCCCTGCACTGTATACTCTATGTTGTGCATTACATACTCCTGTCCCCTGCACTATATACTCTATATTGTACATTACATAATTCTGATACTATATAGTCCTATCTGTTGTATCTTATACATTAAGTTGTACATTACATAGTTCTGCTCTCTCTCCTCTACCCACTGCTATATATACACATAATATGGATTCTCTTTTGTTACTCCCATTTCCTACCAGCTGGACATTTTATATCTGATGATTTGATTGGAGGACAGACTTTTACATGGTGATAATAATGTGATAACATCCTCCAACTTTGGAACCTTAAACAGAAAGTGATAATGAGGGAGGAGTCAGTAACCCAATGATGGTGGTCTTCAGGATCAGTCCAGTCTTCATCTTGGTTGTTCTCCCCCATCCTCACTCTCTGACCTCTAGTGGGGCTCTGCCCGCTGTTATTCATGACTAAATCATGGACTAAATAAGGAAATGTAGGACTTCTTGTGTTGGGAAGATGGCAATGAGTGATAGAGGGGGTAGGGGACACTCGTCCTATAATCCCCTCCTCACTGTCACTCCTATAAAAGACAGTTCTCGTTGTTTCCTCACTCTTTGACTAAGGTCCATGAATAAAGAAATGAACTGGTAGAAGATCAGAGGACCCATTTACTAGTTACCTTGAGGGGGGAATTGTAAGATCCTCAGAGACAAAGCTGCCTGATGTGGGCGGAGTCCTGGTTTAGGGGAACCAATCTGCTGATGTCTAGTAATAATCTTTGTATTTCTATTTTAGTACATGGATGGGAGATGAGGAAAACCTCAGAGGATTGTCTCACTTTGTCTCCAGACTGTAAAGTAGAAGACGAGGAAATCACACAGTATAGTCCAGGAGAAAACCCGGCTACCTCAAATGTCCATCCGGCACCACACAGTGTAGATGGACCATCATATTCCTCTTATCCTGAGGAACCTCAGACTGTGAGGGACAGTGTCGGACCATCATATTCCTCTTATCCTGAGGAACCTCAGACTGTGAGGGACGGTGCGGGACCATCGTATTCCTCTTATCCTGAGGAACCTCAGACTGTGAGGGACGGTGCCGGACCATTGTATTCCTCTTATCCTGAGGAACCTCAGACTGTGAGGGACGGTGCCGTCCTTCCAACAGATAAGAGTTTTTTTTGTACTGAGTGCGGGAAGTGTTTTCAATCTACATTCCATGTTAATAGACATAAAAGATCCCACACCGGGGAAAAACCACATTCCTGTCCTGAGTGCAGGAAATGTTTTTTCAGTGAAGTCCAATCTTTACAAACATCATATATCTCACACGGGGGAGAAGCCATATTTCTGTCCTGAGTGCGGGAAATGGTTTTCACAGAAGTCCAGTCTTTGCAGACATCAATGATCTCATATGGGGGAGAAGCCGTATTCCTGTTCTGAGTGTGGGAAATGTTTTTCACTGAAGTTCTATCTTGACACACATCAGAGGACTCACACAGGTCAGAAGCCATATTCCTGTCCTGAGTGTGGTAAATGTTTTTCACAAAGGTCCAGTCTTTCCACACATCGGAGATCTCACACAGGGCAGAGGCTATATTCCTGTCCTGAGTGCGGGAAATGTTTTTCAGTGAAGTCCAGCCTTTGCAGACATCAGAGATCTCATATGGGGGAGAAACCGTATTCCTGTTCTGAGTGCGGAAAATGTTTTTTAGTGAAGTATCATCTTGACACACATCAGATATCTCACACGGGGGAGAAGCAGTATTCCTGTCCTGAGTGTGGGAAATGTTTTTCAAAGAAGTCCTATCTTTACATACATCAGAGATCTCACACAGGAGAGAAGCCGTATTCTTGTCCTGAGTGCGGGAAATGTTTTTCACTTAAGTTCTATCTTGACACACATCAAAGGACTCACACAGGTCAGAAACCGTATTCCTGTGTTGAGTGTGGGAAATGTTTTTCACAAAGGTCCAGTCTTTCCACACATCGGAGATCTCACACAGGTCAGAAGCCGTATTCCTGTGCTGAGTGTGGGAAATGTTTTTCACAAAGGTCCAGTCTTTCCGCACATCGGAGATCTCACACAGGGCAGAGGCTGTTTTCCTGTCCTGAGTGTGGGAAATGTTTTTCCTTTACATCAAGGATCCCACACAACCCTCGAGGTGTATGAGTGCCTTGAGTGCGGGAAATGTCTTCTATATGAATATTGCTGGACATGTGGAGAAGAAGCACACCATGATATACACCTCAGATATACTCCATGGCTGATCTTCATCATGTAAGAAACAGTTTCACGGGTGTGGAAATTTTTGATAAAACTACTTATCCAAGGGACTAAATCGGGGTCCCAATCTACTTGCCCCATATGACAGTCTACTTGTCCCTTATAATGAAAAGAAATGGCTGCACTCAGATGTGGTCAAATCCAGGTTTATTGGACATCCCAATGTGGCAAAAAAGTGGCAAGGTAGATGCGTTTCACACACTAAGATGTGTGCGTAATCATTACAAGGAAAAACTGGTATAACATCTCAATATATACACATGTATTCAATAAACAATTAACAATTGATAACAGATGGTACAAGTGAAGAGGTAAACCATTATCCTGGATTGCAGGTGATACAAATGCACCCTTTAAAACATCTTGATTTCAGTGATGAACAATGTGAACAATTCTAATTGCATAGTGTATTAATTTTATTTTATTTTTATTTTTTATGTTATAGGTATGTGTGGATCTAAGATAACAATGGTACACAAATAAATAAAGCACTGCCGCATCCTGAGAGGGATAAAAAAATAGTTGGATAGAATAAATTAAAATAAAATAAAAACTTCACCAGGTGTTGCAGTGATTTATCGAGTGTATCAAAGTAGAAAGATTCCCCGCTGGAGAAAACAGAATAATCTTCCATGGTATGTAATGAGAGGGGAAAGAGGAGAAGCCCTATGCATGTTATTATCAACAAGGTTATAAGTACATATCTATATGGACATGAATCACATCATACAAGATATTTATATATATATATATATATGATTGATGCACAGGGTGGTCTTATTCATAGAAATGGGTCACATCCCATTCAAAGTTCATACCTTGTGGTATACGGGTCTGTAAATGAAAAATCCCCCCCGTAGGGGTTATTTGATTTTTTCAATAATTTGTATTTTCATTGCTGTAGTGTCCCCATTATGGTACATATTAAAGTGTTTAGCTACATTAGTTTTGGAGTTTTTGGTCACACTATATAAATGTTCATTGAACCGGTCACGTAATCGCCTGATTGTCCTGCCCACATATTGCATATGGCAAATGTTACATGTTAATAAATATATAACATAATTGGTATGTTCCCAAAGGTGAACTTCTCCCTGCACTGCTGTCACACAGAGGGCTCGGATTGCTGAGCCGCTGCAGGAACATGTAACGTGTTACCAAAGGTGAACTTCTCCCTGCACTGCTGTCACACAGAGGGCTCGGATCCCTGCGCCGCTGCAGGAACAAGAACATGTAACATGTTCCCAAAGGTGAACTTCTCCCCATACTGCTGTCACACAGAGGGCTCGGATCGCTGAGCCGCTGCAGGAACATGTAACATGTTCCCGAAGGTGAACTTCTCCCCGCACTGCTGTCACACAGAGGGCTCGGATCGCTGAGTCGCTGCAGGAACAGCAACATGTAACATGTTCCTGAAGGTGAACTTCTCCCTGTACTGCTGTCACACAGAGGGCTTGGATCGCTGAGCCGCTACAGGAACATGTAACGTGTTCCCGAAGGTGAACTCCCCGCACTGCTGTCACACAGAGGGCTCGGATCTTTGAGCTGCTGCAGGAACATGTAACATGTTCCCGAAAGGTGAACTTCTCACCCCACTGCTGTCACACAGAGGGCTCGGATCACTGAGCCGCTGCAGGAACAGGAATATGTAACATGTTCCCGAAGGTGAACTCCCCCCACTGCTGTCATACAGAGGGCTCGGATCACTGAGCCGCTGCAGGAACATGTAACATGTTCCCAAAGGTGAACTTCTCCCCGTACTGTTGTCACACAGAGGGCTCGGATCGCTGAGCCGCTGCAGGAACATGTAACATGTTCCCGAAGGTGAACTTCTCCCCGCACTGCTGTCACACAGAGGGCTCGGATCGCTGAGTCGCTGCAGGAACAGCAACATGTAACATGTTCCCGAAGGTGAACTTCTCCCTGTACTGCTGTCACACAGAGGGCTCGGATCGCTGAGTCGCTGCAGGAACAGGAACATGTAACGTGTTCCCTAAGGTGAACTTCTCCCCGCACTGCTGTCACACAGAGGGCTCGGATCGCTAAGTCGCTGCAGGAACAGCAACATGTAACATGTTCCCGAAGGTGAACTTCTCCCCGCACTGCTGTCACACAGAGGGCTCGGATCGCTGAGCCGCTGCAGGAACAGCAACATGTAACATGTTCCCGAAGGTGAACTTCTCCCTGTACTGCTGTCACACAGAGGGCTCCGATCGCTGAGTCGCTGCAGGAACAGGAACATGTAACGTGTTCCCGAAGGTGAACTTCTCCCCGCACTGCTGTCACACAGAGGGCTCGGATCGCTGAGTCGCTGCAGGAACAGCAACATGTAACATGTTCCCGAAGGTGAACTTCTCCCCGCACTGCTGTCACACAGAGGGCTCGGATCACTGAGCTGCTGCAGGAACAGGAACATGTAACATGTTCCCGAAGGTGAACTTCTCCCCGCACTGCTGTCACACAGAGGGCTTGGATAGCTGAGGCTCTGCAGGAACATGTAACATGTTCCTGAAGGTGAACTTTTTTTCTTTAACCCTTTCACTGTCAGAGTTGGTTTTGCATTTTTTGCCCACATGTTTAACAATTCATTTGAGGCCTGAAGATTATATAAATCCCCCAAAACATTAAATAATTTCTAAAAGCAGACACCCTATAGCAGTGGTCCTCAACTCCAGTCCTCAGGGCCCACTAACAGGCCAGATTTTAAGTATTACCTTGGGGAGATGCAGACTAGAGTACTGCAATCACTGAGCAGCAAATGATATCACCTGGGATGTATTTCAGTTATCTTGCAAACCTGGCCTGTTAGGGGCCCTGAGGACCAGGGTTAAGGACCACTGCCCTAGAAAATAAAATAGTGGTAGTTCCAATTCCTTATGTCACACATTACCGCAAAAGTCTAGGAAACACGAAATATCAGTAAATAACACACAGTTCATTTTAGGGGGCACAAAAACACAATAAAATACCCAATTTTTTCAGTAAAATGTAAAACCCGAGGTTGCACCAAGTAAATTGATACCCAACATGTCACACCTTAAATGTGCCTTCGCCTGTGAAATGGTGACAAACTTCAGTACCCTATATTTTCTATAGGTGATGCTATAAAAGCCCCCTATAGGTCATCAGTTTAGTGCTATGGAGGAGGTCTGGTGCTGGAATTATCGCTCTCATTCCGGTGTGTGCGGCGATATGTAACGTGTATCACAATCAATGTTTTCAGGCGTAGGTGCCCCAAGTGGTGCGTTTGTTTGTAAGTGTGTATATGTGGGGGTGGGGGGGCATCAAAAAGTGTTTGGAGGGGGGATTTTATGTGCCTGGGTGTAACTTTAATTTTGTACGAGTAAAAAAAATGTTTTTTTTTTTACTTACATTTTTTCATGCACATGTCTATTATCCCGCTAATCTTTATAACTCATGACCAGCTGACTTTGACCCCGCCATTTATCACCGTCTCCTTGCTATGTACCCCAAGCGTTGTGTAAGTAGCACAGATGTTAATTTACAATGTTATAAAATTATATGATTGCTATGTATTTTTATTTCCTGTAAATAGACCCCTTAGTTCCTTGGCCAGGCATGGCTTCATACAGACATCTGAGGTCCTCCTCATACACTGGTGAGTACAGTACACACTGAAGGATAGAACGTCATCAAAGCAAGGGGGGGCCCCGGGGGTTTTGGCTCAGTGCATGCATAAGAGGGAGTCTGACAGACAGACAGACAGTCATATTTTATGAAAGATGTTGCTTGGTTGACTTGTTGCGGCTTAGTTTACAAGTGGTATTTTTTTTTTTTTAAAACACTGACAGAGTTTGGCAACTTAGGTCATCCGTCTCTGTCACATACGTGGTAGTATGGTGGTAATGGCAGAAGGAGAAAAAGATCGAAAGATAAAAAATGCACCTAGCGTTTTAAGAGCAAACATCTGGGCACATTTCGGATTTTACGAACACACAGGGAAGCGTGAGTTGGACAAGACACACGCCGTATGTAAAGCCTGTCACACAAAAATTAAATACCTAGGGAATACTACGAACTTGAGAAACCATGTTAGCCGTTTTCACTCTGAGTTAATAACACCTGTCGCCACCAGCAGTGCCACCACTGCCAAGGAAAGACTGCTAGACCCAGATCAGCCAAGAATTGATGCCATACTGTCAACTTATCCGCCCAACTCAGAAAAAGGGAAGAAACTAACCAAAGCTGTGGCAGCTTTCATCGCCAAGAACCTACGGCCTTACTCAGTTGTGGACAACGCCGGGTTTCGCTACCTTGTGAAGACGCTAGAGCCACGTTATAAGATCCCATCACGCAGTCACTTTACAGAAAACGTTATACCTGCACTCTACCACGACACCAAAGCTCAGGTACTTGCGTCAATGAACCAAGCCAGTCGAGTCGCAATAACGTGTGATTCATGGACTTCAGTCACAACGGAGTCCTATGTTACAATAACAGCACATTACGTTACTAAGGACTGGCAGGTCTTGTCACATGTGTTGCAAACAAGAGCCATTTATGAGTCTCACACAGGTGCTCATCTGGCAGAGCTACTGTCTCATGTCGTGGAAGAATGGCAGCTGTCTGATAAATCTGTAGTGCTTGTGACCGACAACGCGGCGAACATGATAGTTGCAGCTCAAGTTGGTAAATTTCCTCATGTTAAATGTTTTGCCCATACACTCAATCTTGCATGTCAGCGGGCACTGAAAGGGGACACGCTCTCCAGGCTTCTCGCCAGAGTGCGACGAATATCCACATTCTTCCATCGCAGCACTAGAGCAAGCCACTGTCTAAAAGAAAAACAGAAATGTCTGGGCCTGAAGAATCATAAGCTAATAACTGATGTGCCAACAAGATGGAACAGCACATATGACATGGTCGAGAGGTTCTTAGAACAACAACCTAAAGTTTGTGCCACCTTGCTGTCTCCAGAAGTCAGAAAAGGAGAGTCTGATCTATGCACTCTCCATGAAACAGATGTGTCAAATGCAGAGGACGCTGTGAGTGCATTAAAGCCAATGAAGGATGCAACCTTGCTGATGTCAGAAGAGCGCAACCCAACAGTGTCTCTCATTGCCCCTCTAAATGCACAACTGCTCCAGAGCATGACAGACACCATGGGAGACACACCCATGACCCATGAGATCAAGAATGCCATCAAAACAGATCTCCTGAAGAGGTACAGCAGTGAGGCAGAGAAGAAGATCCTTCATACAGCCTCTGCACTGGATCCTCGCTTTAAAGGACTGCCTTTTATTCTCACAGAGGAGGAGAGATCGGAGATATACAGAGGAGTGACTGAGGAGGCTGCATCTTTGGAGGTAATTAGAATTTCATCATGTTTCCTCCCAGACAGCTAGAAGCTCAGCTACATTGTGTTGTGTAATAACATTCCCTGATTCACTGATGCGGTGTGGGAAGTGGAACTGTATGGTATGGATTACCGTGCAGTTTTCCACACCTCATCAATGAATCACACTCTTAGTCAGTTCAGCTCTTCTTATACTATTATCTTTTGTTCAAACACACAGATTACATCTAATAGAAGGACAAATGTGGATGAAGTGCCTAGGGAAAAAGCAACTGTGGAAGAAGAAACAACACCCATTGAGGACAGCCATTCTCCTCCCAAAAAAAAGGCCACAACATGGCTGCTCATGACTTTGCTGGGGCAGTCTTTCACTGAGGGTGCAATAGAACCTAAGACCCCCTATGCCAAGGCAGGAGACGAAATGGAAAAATATTGTAAAGCCCCACCTCTGCCTCTCACTGAGGACCCTTTGAAATGGTGGCGTGAGCATGAGGTCATATTCCCCCTCCTCTCTCAGCTGTCAAAGCAATACTTATGTATCCCAGGTACAAGTGTATCTGCAGAGCGGGTTTTCTCTACTGCAGGAGATGTTATAACAGCGAAAAGAAGCAGTCTGAAACCTGAGCATGTGGATCATCTAGTGTTCTTACAGAAAAACCTACATGTTCCCAAATGCTAAGCACTGAAATAATTACTAATTCGTGTTTTTAATGAATTAGTAATTACTAATTCAATCTGCCGCCAGTCACCAGTCAGTCACATCACCAGTCTTATAGAATAGAATATGCCATCAGACAGCAACAGTCTGAGCATATAAACAGACCAGTAAGTGTGCCATATCCTAAAATTTGCTGATTTAAAGAACATGGAAAATTGGGAAGAAAGGATTTTCTAGGCACATACCGTAGATTAAAATATAATGTTTATTCAATTTTCACAGACAAAAATGAAAAAAAGGGGGAGGAGCAAAAACATACATAATGAAAAAATACAATGTAAAAACCGATTAGGGCCTTGATGGCTTACTAATCATCTAATAGCACATACAGCGGAACTCATAAAATGTGGTTCTTGACAGTTACATTACTGTTAAACATGACAAGGATGATGGATAAATAGCGGAGATCCTGTCAGAGATCAATCCAATGGCAGGCACCGTTGAACACGAAGTCAGAAAAATTATGACAAAGAGTAATATTTCAAATGCTCAACATGTTTCGCCTCAAGAGAGGCTTCATCTGGAGCCTACTTGTAAATATGTAGGAAAGTTCTGTATGAAACAAAGATGTGATAATTAAACACATGTTTTCATATAAACAAATATCATATATGTTGTTATCTAAGGTTTAGAAAATCGCATGTATGTTAATGATGACCTATCCAGTCACCGGTTGGGGATATGCATGCAGATGAGCGGCACAACCACCAGTGGCGCAACGGGTAATGCACCCCAGAGGCACACCCAATGATCACATGTGGGGGACCACAGCGTAATAATGGATAAATACCTGTTTATTAGTGATACTAAAAAATAGCAAAAAAATAACAAAAAAATAGCAGACCAGCAGGTAAAAGCGTATGGTATTAACCTACCTGAATATTGGTTAGGCAGGGCATAAGTCACTGCACTGTAATTGCTGGTAATTAACGAAGGGACACTCATGGACCAGTCAGAGCTTAGTATAGTTTGCAAAAGGGTAGCCCAGGGTGGGTATAAACCTGGCTGCCATCTGGATTAGGATATAATGGTATCCATAAGTCTCAAACTGAAAAACTGCATCAATAGGCCACTTAATCCGTGATTAGTAAGGAAAAGATAACTGCCGTGTGTATATTACTACGGCAGGGAGTGAGGAAAAAAAAAGGGGGGGGGAGAGGGAGGGGAAGGAGAAAAAGAGGGGGGGATATACCAAATAGGTGGAAGGCCATAGAGTGGACCCAAAATGGTGCAACCCGTATGAAGCATGCAAAAGGATAATAAACGACACCCAGATAGTATTGGGTGGACTAAAGTCTATGTGTGTAGATTATAAAGTGCAGAGGAAAGAGTCTAAACCATCCACCGGAGTAAGACAGAGGATAGCCATAAAATATAAAGTCTTACCAAGCATTAAACAACACTGAGTTCGTTTCCAAACAACCAATTGGGTGAACCCCAAAAGTTAGGTCCACTAAAAATGGTATATAGAAGGCCTGTAATAGGTATGGGTATCAATAGCGTTCCAAAAGTAACATGGAAAGTATATTAGCAAAAGTTGCAATCGGATTATGCCAGTGGAAAGTGAATACCTTTAGACAGCTCTGCAATGTAAGTCCATGGTGTCCTCTCCGGATGGGGAACCGCCGCCACAACGAGGCCTGAGTGTATGGCCTCTTTATAGTGTGGACCCCGAGTGGCTCGTCATAGACGTCACCGCTCCGGCCACGCCCCCCGACGTAGTCACGCGATATCCAAAGCGGCCGAGAGGCCGCCACGGAAACCGCAGACCCGTTCGGGGAGAATAGGCGCATGCGCAGGACAATCGATGTCCCCACATCCGCCCATTATGCCGTAGGACGCCAACACCGGATGTGAAGCGTCACTACGGCTTACCTGGCCGCACATGTGTCAGAAATGGGAGCCGCCCGGAGAACACCCCGCAGCGCCACACCTGGCAGCCGCCCAAACCGCATGCAACTCCACAACATGACGGTAACCTAGGGGGGACAGGTCATCACCTAATAGTGAGAGAAATTGTTGAATAAAGCAGAAAAAAAAAAAGGAAAATTAATTACTTAAAGTTTGTCATCATAATATTATGGAATATCAAAGAAAATACATATATAAAGAGAGAAACAATGATATTGCGTCAAAAAATGACCTATAACTCTACCGTACATCAATGTGGATAAATAAGAAATACTATAGGTTAATGAATATAAAATGCCATATGGAAAGGAAGTATATGTCTTTTTAATAAGTAAGAATACTTATTATGTAAGCAACAAAAGTCATATCTCTTACTTACACACATTTGTTAACCAACAATAGGGAAAGGGGGCTGTCTCCAGACTTTGACCAAAGCGAGATGGGGGTGTACCAATGAGCTAGTTGTACCCCAGTACCAGTTACAGAATATTATTTAGAGATTGACATATATTTAAATTTTTTGGACAAACAGAGCAACCAAATAATGTTCATGGTTCTCATGAGTCTTACCATGTTTTTACATTGTATTTTTTCATTATGTATGTTTTTGCTCCTCCCCCTTTTTTTCGTTTTTGTCTGTGAAAATTGAATAAAAATTATATTTTAATCTACGGTATGTGCCTAGAAAATCATTTCTTCCCAATTTTCCATGTTCTTTACATCACCAGTCTTGTTTTATAGCTTTATAGCACTGATGGTTTGTTTTTGAAGATTGTCCTGTCCAATGTGTCCATTTCCAATCCATAATCCGTTCCGTTGCTTCACACTAAAAGTGTCTAGGCAAGTAGGCAGGGGTTCATTTAACCCTCAACCAAATAAATAATATTAAAGTGTATTTTCTTCTAGACAACTGACTGACACCAAGCCAGCAATGGTGCAGCATTATAGGAAGGAAAATCATTGAGAGAAATAACTTGTACATTTGAAGCTTAACCTCGAGTAAATCTTATCTTATTGGATCACAAATAAATACACCAATTGTGGATTCTTGTGTAATATACTATATTTGTGAGTTTGTGAATGTGACCCCCATAGTATTTCCTCAAGGTTAAGCTTCAGTTTACAATTTATTCTCTCAAGGATTTCCTTCCTCTAATGGTGGCTTGTTGGCTAGCTTGGCTTCAGTTACAGATGTAATCGACATGGTAGAGTGCTGCTCAGTGCAGTGCAGGTAAAGTTTTCTTTCTGTAACGTGACTGACTGACTGACTGTCGTGACAACTCAAGAGCTTATAACGCAGCTCTAGCATTAACTCAACACACACACACACAGTGTGTGTGTGTGTTGAGTTGATGCTGAGGCTGCGTATAAGCTTTTGAGTTGTCACGATTCACGACACACACACACTGTGTTTAGTTGACTGGCAATGGCAGGGGCAAACACAATCGCAGTGAACCTGGAACATTTTATATTTTTTACAGCTTTTCTGGCACTGGAGAGATGGAGAATGGCTTGTTTTCAAAAATGGTCCATTCACATAAGTGAATTGATAATTATTTAAGCTTAAGCTTATATTTATATAACTCCCCTCTAGCAGCCATCAACTCACTTCACTTGAGTTGACTGGCAGTTGCAGGGGGAAACAAACATCACGGTGAACATGGAAGTTATGCAGCAGTGCACTATTGCCAGGTTCACCTTTGATATTTGCTACTAGTCAGGAAGTGCTCTGTTTTGTAGAGGACAGGTTATGGCACACACCTGGAATTTATTGCAACGCATGTCTGTCTGCTGGTCTGTTGTACTCTGTAGCAATAGCAATTGTAGGGGGTTCCCTCAACCAAACAAATACTAAAGGTAAAAGTGTATCTAGACAAGTGAAGGCAAGCCAGGCAGCCACGGTACAGGAAAGGACATCCTTGAAAGATTAAATCAATCATACATTGAAGCGTAAAACCTTGATTAAATCTTTACTGGATCACAAATACACACAAACCTGACCTAACCTATATGCCTTGAGTTGTACCAGTGTGGCAATGCCAAACCTTTCTTCAGTTCTCATGATTCTGATGCAGACAATCGTGTTGTGTGTTTTTTTGTGATCCCATGAAGATTTACTCAAGGTTTAAGCTTCAGTTGATGATTTACTCTGTCAAGGGTTTTCCTTCCTCTAATGGTGGCTTTGGCTTGGCTTCAGTTGGGTTTAATCGTGGTAGAGACAGAGACTGTCTGCAGGACAGGTAACGTTTTCTGTAAAGTAAGTGACATAAAAGTGACATAAGTGAATTGATAAGCTTAAAGCTTATATTTGTAACTCCCCTCTAGCAGCCAATCCATCAACTCACTTGAGTTGACTGGCAGTTGCAGAGGGAAACAAACATCACGGTGAACATGGAAGTTATGCAGCAGTGCACTATTGCCAGGTTCATACTTGATGTTTGCTACTAGTCAGGAAGTGCTCTGTTTTGTAGAGGACAGGTTATGGCACACCTGGAATTTATTGCAATGCATATTCACATAAAAGGATTTATATATAATGTTTTGTGGGAATTTATGATGACCATTTTCACAAGAATATTAGCTTGGCTGGCTGGCTTCTTCTATCTTGGCTTGCCTTTAAAGTACAACTATAGGCAAAACTTTATCCAAAATCAAAAAAGTTTTGCCTTTAGTTGTACTTTAAATGGTGGTAGACCTGGCTTATATTAATATTTTCTTTTATGAAGCAGTAAACTGCACGACTACAGTTTTTTACTAATTTTACTGTTACTTCTAGTAAAATACTAGTGTTGTTGTCTGTCTCTGCTATGCTGTTTGCATTTTCAGACCTTCCTATATATTTGCAGTGCAAGTGCACTAAAGTATGCAGGGCTTGCAGGCCATGACAGGGTCCAGGAAAGTGTCCTTTGAAGCAAATGAAAATAAAAAGGATTCTTTTATTTGTGACTGCTTGATTGTTTGTTTGTTTTTTGATAAAGTTTTGAAAACCATTGGGCAGTGGGCTGGGCATGGGCATTGGGCAGTAATCGTGATGCATCGTGATGCATCGCGGAATCAAATCGTATCGAATCGCGACCCTAATAATCGTAATCGAATCGTGAGGTAAGTGAAGATGCGCAGCCCTAGTGTTCACACTACGAGACGTTTCTCGGGGCTGCAGTTCCTCTGAGCTCCACAAGGTGGTGATCTCACTTCTACCCAGACAGGAAGTCTCTATGGAAGACAGGAAGTGATGTCGGCTACACACAGGAAGTTCCTGAGGTACAAAGTACAGAGGAGACGTTGCTGGAAGAGGCAGCAGAAGAGGTAATAAGATCTTATTTTCTATTTACACCCAGTAACCCCCCATCATGTCCCTCCTCTTCCTCCATAGTTACTGTGACCTCTTTTATCTCCAGCAGATGATGATACACACATATATAGTGTGGATACCTAGATTAACCCCTTCAGGGTCAGAACATTTCCCCCACTTACAGGGCCGGAACATCCTCTTCCTTTTCGAGATGGGTCACCTTTCCCACCAATACCTCCCCACCTCATCAGTCTAAACCAGCGTTTCCCAATAGGTTCCGCGAGAACAAAATTGGGGTTCCGCGGCGTTTGGCCTCATCCAAGATGGCCACCGCTACCTGCTATTTCCGGAAGGTCGGAAACCGCAGAAATCAGGCAACCTTGATCTCATAAGACGGGCGGGACAATTCTGGACTTGGGGCAGGACCAGTGCTGAGGCAGCTGCCTGAATGAACTTTTCACATTAACCAGGAGGTGATTGGCTGCTAGGAGGCGGTCCTAGCAACCAATCACCAGCTTGCTAATGTGAAAGGCTAACCTGGCAGCTCCTGCACCCCCATCCAGTGCTGCTGTGCCTTCAGTCCAGGATTGTCCCCCTGCCTTCTCCTTGCTCTGTGTAAGGTATGAAGTACAGGGAGGAAAGGACATGGCTGTGAAGGATGGGGAACAGGGTCATATAAAGAGGGCAGTGCTGTGGGAGGATGTGAAGGGGGGCAGTGCTGGGGGAGATGTGAAGGAGGCAGAGCTGGGGGTCATGTGAAGGAGGCAGAGCTGGGGGGGAAATGTGAAGGAGGCAGAACTGGGGGGATGTGAAGGAGGCAGAGCTGGGGGGGATGTGAAGGAGGCAGAGCTGGGGGGGATGTGAAGCAGGCAGAGCTGGGGGGGGATGTGAAGGGGGCAGAGCTGGGGGGATGTGAAGGGGGCAGTGCTGTGGGGGGGATGTGAGGGAGGCAGATCTGGGGGGGAATGTGAGGGAGGCAGAGCTGGGGGGGTGTGAAGACAGACAATGTTGTGGGGAGTATGTGAAAGGGGCAGTGGGAGGGGGGATGTCAAGGGGGCAATGCTGTGGGGGGGGGGAATGTGAGGGAGGCAGAGCTGGGGGGTGTAATGTTTCGGTACCTCTGGTACCCTTGTTTCCATATTTCTCCTCTCTTAATTGCGTCCCATCTTGTATAACAAAGGACGCATATACCTTTAAGACCGGATGACATCACTGCCGAGCGCCGCTATGAGTGGCTATTTCAATCGCCGGTTCGCTCGTTCAAACCCACATGTTCATCGCACCTACGCCTGAGAAGTCGGAGCTGCTGACATACCTTCCTTGCTGAACTAAAGCCGGAAACCTCGCTGGTGATCCGTATCTCGCTACGGGATCACCCCTCTCCAATGGACACTGTTATTCCTAACCTATCTAAGTGATAAGTACCCCGCAGGGGATTCTTACTAACCAATCTCCTACTGTCATCTACTGCAATTACCAAGACTATCTGTATCTATCTATTCACTATCATCTGCATAAGACTGTTAGCTCTTGGGACTACCTTGAACTATCCTTGCACTAGGTTACTCTGTCTAAAGTATACTTCATCTGTGTCCTCTTACCATCTGCACTATACTTGACATCAGAACCTATCTGCTTACCATCACCTGCAACTCTCCTATACTACTTCTAGTGCTCACCATACAATAGCCTGTCTCTCATCTATATATCCTCATATACTCTATCCCTCCATTAAACATCTATTAATATATATATATAGTATATAACAGGCTGTACACGGTGATGAAGTCCTGAGAGTTGGATATGTTGTTCAACAGATTCTCTACAAGGCTACTGAGTGTAATAATTCTGCAGCTGTAAATCCATCCACAAACAAAAACGCATGAACGTTACAGATTGAACGAGCCCTTAAAAAAAATATGGATTCAGCAGAATTATCCACTCATGTACTACAATTAAAACAGCAAGTAGATGCATTGATCCATGCGCTAACAGAGGTAAAAAATGACAATCAAACCTTGAGACAGCAGCTTGGCCGTCTCACACAGCCTCCTGCTGCTCAGCCCCGTGAGCCTAAGATAAACCCTCTTATAGTGTTTTCTGGTGATCGGAGCAAATTCCGTGAATTTAAAAACGCATGTCAATTGTTTTTTTTGTTAAAACCTCTAACCTACACCACTGACCAAATTAAGGTTTTTACCATCATCTCCTATTTAACGGGTGAACCCCCGGCCTGGGCAGATGCTCTCTTTGAAAAGGATGATCCACTCCTTAATTCTTATCCCTTATTTCTAGCACAACTTGCTACTTTATATGAAGACCCCCAACAAGCAGAGTACCGCTGACACCCAGTTACGGGCCCTAAAACAAGGAAGGAGACCTGTTGAAGATTTCGTGGCGAATTTTAAAAGATGGTCCCCTGATTCAGGGTGGAACGACACATCTTTGCGAACGCAGTTTAGACTCGGCCTATCTGAGGCCGTTAAAGACGAGCTCGCCCGAGCGGATTTACCTGGCACTCTAGAGGGACTGATCCAGACCAGTATCCATATTGACAGACGACTACGAGAAAGAAAGGCTGAGAAGATGGGCTCACCATTTTCCAGTCCTTCTCGGATGTTGCCTGCTGACCCTACTCCTATGGAAGTAGGAATGATACGTCCACCTCTGACCCTTTCTGAACGTGCCAGGAGGAAAAGCGAACATCTTTGCATGTACTGCGCATCCCCGAATCATCTGGTAAACGACTGTCCTCTTGTCCGCAGAAAAGAGGGTGAGTGTTCAAATGTCTTGCTAGGGGGACTCACGACTTCCTTTTCTAATCCTTATCTTTTTGTTCAATTAACATTGCAGTGGGACCAAACTAGGATCACCACCAAGGCTATGATTGACACAGGATCTTGTGGAAACTACATTGACATTTGTTTTGTCTCCTTTAATAAAATACCTATTGTTTCAAAACCCAAACCTGTCTCCGTTAGTTTTATTAACGGTACCCCTTTATCCTCTGGTCCTATCACCAGTCAGACACAGGCACTTCTTGTAACTGCTGACGAGTCTCATGTGGAGACCACCACCTTTGATGTATTAACTTCGCCACATTTTCCAATCATTTTGGGACTTCCCTGGTTACACATACATCAACCAATCATCGATTGGAAAACAAGAACGTTAGCCTTCTCTTCTCACTATTGCGAGACGACGTGTAACCTCCCCACACATGATAGGATCCTGTCTGTACTGCCAGATGACATTATTCCTAAGTGTTATCAAGATTTATCGGAGGTTTTCCTTGAGAAAAATGCTCAAATGCTACCTCCTCATAGGGACTATGATTGTTGTATCGATCTGCTCCCTAATAGCAAGTTGCCTTACGGACATGTATATCCTCTCTCACAGGATGAACTCTCTCACCTTAAGGAGTATCTGGATGAAAACTTGGCAAAAGGATTCATCCGACCTTCTACTTCCTCCACTGCTGCTGGGCTCTTCTTTGTCCGCAATAAGGACTCTAGCCTTAGGCCTATCATTGATTTCAGACAATTAAATGCCATCACAATAAAGGATCGTTATCCTTTACCTCTTATTCCTGAACTTATCGAACAGGTGCGTGGGGCTTCTTTCTTTTCAAAATTGGACCTAAAAGGGGCATACAATTTAATTCAAATCCGTAAAGGGGATGAATGGAAGACGGCATTCAGAACCAGATACGGACTGTTTGAGTACCTTGTAATGCCATTTGGGCTATGTAATGCCCCCGCAGCCTTCCAACGGTTTATAAACGAGATATTCCGAGACTTGCTTGATGTTTGTGTGGTAGTATATTTGGACGATATACTTATCTATTCTCATTCCTTACCTGAGCACATAAAACATGTGAGACTTGTGTTGTCAAGACTACTTGCACATAACATATATGTTAAATCAAAGAAATGTTTGTTTCATAAAGACGAGGTACTATTCCTAGGATATATTATATCTAAAAGTGGAATCAAAATGGACATGAGCAAAATATCCTGCATTCTGGATTGGCCTGTGCCAACCACTCGCAAAGCATTACAAAGGTTCCTAGGATTCTCTAATTACTATAGGAAATTCATTAAAAACTTCTCTGCGATTGTGAAACCTCTAACACAACTTACAAGCACGAAGAGACCATTTAATTGGACAATAGAAGCAAATGGAGCATTCTCTCTGCTGAAATCAAACTTTACTACTGCCCCCATACTATGCCATCCAGACCCATCCCTTCAATACATCTTAGAGGTAGATGCGTCTAATATGGCAGTAGGAGCAGTTCTCTCACAACGACCAACAAACACCTCACCTCTTCACCCAGTTGCTTTCTTTTCAAAGTCATTAAGTAGCCCCGAGGTGAACTACCCAGTAGGTGAGAAGGAGTTATTAGCAATAAAACTGGCATTAGAGAATTGGAGACATCTACTTGAGGGCACTCAATTGCCAATTCTGATATATACTGATCACAAAAACCTCCAATACCTTCAGACTAATAGAACTCTTTCCCACCGGCAGGTACGGTGGTCGTTATTCTTTCTGAGATTTAATTTTTTAGTAACTTACACGCCCGCAGACAAAAATAAAAAAGCGGATGCACTCTCACGACTAGCCGAGAAAGATTGCACTGAGGTTCCCTCAGTTCCTATAATACCACTTGAACGTATTATCGGAGTCGTTCACTCACTGAAGGAGGAGATTTTGCACAGCATAGGGTTGGATTCACCTCCACCACAACTAACTACTGACGCAGAAGGCTTCCTCTACTACAACGATAAATTATACATACCCCCTACTATGCGAACCAAGATCTTAGAATTGTCGCATGATGTACCTATAGCAGGACATATGGGTATGACTAAAACTCTCAATCTACTCACTAGGCAATTTTGGTGGCCAGACATGAAGACAACCGTAAAAAAGTTTGTTTCATCTTGTGATATCTGTGCTAGGTCTAAAATTGACAACACGAAACCATCAGGATTACTTTGTAGTTTACCGATACCCCAGGTTCCGTGGGAAGTGGTATCCTTAGACTTCATAGTGGAACTACCACCTTCCAAAGGATTCAACACCATCTTGGTATCAGTGGACCATCTGACCAAGATGGCACATTTCACCCCTATCCGAAAACTACCTTCATCCAAACAAACAGTGGAATTACTTGTGAAACATGTCTTTAAGTTACATGGTATTCCAAAAACACTGCTGTCTGACCGTGGTTCACAATTCATCTCAAAGTTTTGGCTAGCTCTATGTCAGATACTGTGAATAGAGCGTAACCTCACTTCTCCCTACCACCCTCAGACCAATGGACAGACAGAGAGAGTTAACCAGTGCATTGAACAGTACCTGCGTTGCTATACTTCGTATCTACAGGACGATTGGGCAGATCTCCTCCCACTGGCGGAATTCGCCTATAACAACGCTACTCATAGCACTACTAAGCAAAGTCCGTTTTACCTGAATTATGGGTTTCATCCCACACTCCTTTCTCCACGTATCTTGCCATCAAGTAATCCAGTGGCATCTGATTATCTTGCCCAGATAAAGGATTCTCTGGGATTACTCAACAATACAATATTTCATGCTCATAGCCAACAAAAAAAGTACTACGACCTCCGTAGGAAACCCTCTCCCCAATATGCCATTGGGGATCTTGTTTGGCTTTCTACAAAAAAATCTGAGACTAAAGATCCCTAGTAAAAAACATGGACCTCTATTTCTGGGACCTTTTCCAATAGAGAAGCTTATTGGAAAAGCTGCAGTACAACTTACATTGCCAGTAGACCTCAAGATACATCCTGTCTTCCATGTGTCTCTACTGAAGCCCCATGTTCCTAACCAAGGAAAAAGGCCTACTATCTCACCTCCACCTCCTGTACAAGTGGAAGGTGGAGAAGAATTTGAGATAAAAGAAATTTTGGATTCCCGTTTCAATAGAAGAAGACTCCAGTATCTTGTACGATGGAAGAATTATGGGCCCCAAGATGACACCTGGCTGGATACCTCCGATATACATGCCCCTAGACTGATTCGCAATTTCCACTCGAAATATCCGGAAAAACCAGTTCTAGAGGCCTTCCGGAGCCGGCCTTAAGGGGGGGGTACTGTAATGTTCCGGTACCTATGGTACCCTTGTTCCCATAGTTCTCCTCTCTTTGCGTCCCATCTTGTATAACAAAGGACGCATACACCTTTAAGACAGGATGACATCACTGCCGAGCGCCGCTATGAGCGGCTATTTCAATCGCCGGTTTGCTCTGTTCAAACCCACATGTTCATCGCACCTACGCCTGAGAAGTCGGAGCTGCTGACATACCTTCCTTGCTGAACTAAAGCCGGAAACCTCGCTGGTGATCCGTATCTCGCTACGGGATCACCCCTCTCCAATGGACACTGTTATTCCTAACCTATCTAAGTGATAAGTACCCCGCAGGGGATTCTTACTAACCAATCTCCTACTGTCATCTACTGCAATTACCAAGACTATCTGTATCTATCTATTCACTATCATCTGCATAAGACTGTTAGCTCTTGGGACTACCTTGAACTATCCTTGCACTAGGTTACTCTGTCTAAAGTATACTCCATCTGTGTCCTCTTACCATCTGCACTATACTTGACATCAGAACCTATCTGCTTACCATCACCTGCAACTCTCCTATACTACTTCTAGTGCTCACCATACAATAGCCTGTCTCTCATCTATATATCCTCATATACTCTATCCCTCCATTAAACATCTATTAATATATATATAGTATATAACAGGCTGTACACGGTGATGAAGTCCTGAGAGTTGGATATGTTGTTCAACAGATTCTCTACAAGGCTACTGAGTGTAATAATTCTGCAGCTGTAAATCCATCCACAAACAAAAACGCATGAACGTTACAGGGGGATGTGAGGGAGGCAGAGCTGGTTGGGGTGTGGAGGAGGACAATGTTGTGGGGAGTATGTGAAAGGGCAATGCCTGGGGGGGGTGTCAAGGGGACAGTGCTGTGGGGGGGGGGGTGTTTGAATCTAGTTTTTCCATAATGCTCCCAGTCTCAGATATTTATCATAAAATGTGATCAGTAAAGTCTCCGGAGTACACGGAGATCACAGGAATATGATGTGTCCTGGCAAAGCCCACAGAAAAAGTTCATGTTTCAGTTTAGGAGAGGTGGGACGCATCCGGGAGAAACAATTCTGTGCCCAGAAACCTCAAAGAGAGCCCCCCCCCCCCCCGCACACAGCTCCTCCTCCCAATGTCCCTCCAATCAGAGTCAGAGAATCCTATGACATCACACTGACCTCACAGCTCCGCCTCCCAATGTCCCTCCAACTGGCTCTTTTTCTATTCTGATGCTCTGAGGATGTGGATGGACCCTTACTAGCAAGGTGGGACTTTATGTCTTGTGTTATATGAAAGGACGCCAGAATTGCTTATGACAAGCTTTGAACCTTTGGACCAGGGGGGCCTTTGTGGGTAAAGTTTACCTCAGTCTGAAACAAGGATTTGACAAAATGTATACCTGACCAGAGAGGTGAGGAGGATTCTGGGAGGTCACATGACATCACTCTTATCTCTATTAATAAAACACAGACCTGACCAGAGAGGTAAAGAGGATTCTGGGAGGTCACATGACATCACTCTTATCTCTATTAATAAAACACAGACCTGACCAGGGAGGTGAGGAGGAATCTGGGAGGTCGCATGACATCACTCTTATCTCTAATAATAAAACACAGACCTGACCAGAGAGGTAAAGAGGATTCTGGGAGGTCACATGACATCACTCTTATCTCTATTAATAAAACATAGACCTGACCAGAGAGGTAAAGAGGATTCTGGGAGGTCACATGACATCACTCTTATCTCTATTAATAAAACACAGACCTGACCGGAGAGGTGAGGAGGATTCTGGGAGGTCAAATTACATCACTCATCTCTATTAACCACTTAAGCCCTGGAGGATTTGGCTGCTCAAAGACCAGGCCCCTTTTTTCAACTTGGCACTGCGTGACTTTAACTGACAATTGCGTGGTCATGCAATGCTGTACCCAAACAAAATTTACGACCTTTTTTCCCACAAACAGAGCTTTCTTTTGGAGGTATTTGATCACCTCTGCACTTTTTTATTTTTTGCGATATTAATAAAAAAAGAGCGATAATTTTGAGAAAAAATTACATTTCTCTTTCGTCCTCCGACAGTCGCCGCCTCCTCTAAGTCATCACTGTTGGGTATTGTCTTCCCATCCGCAGGAGTAGCTAGGCATATAGACTTAGTCCAAAGACATTAGCATATACACACCCATGGGGGCTGTCCCATATGGTCAATACCCCCCCTGCATCACCACTCCCAACTCAGTTTTAATCTGCCTAGCGTCAGGAGTAGTCAGGCTTACCTTGTGCTGGGGCTTCAGTCTCAGCCTTCCTAATCTTTTTCTTTTGATTTTCTTTGAAAATGTCAGTTTTTTCTCTTACTTTACTAACTGTCTATTTTGTCAGCTTCTAGTGTTAGTCTTCTCTTCGCATGAAGATGGATCATGCGGTGCTGGGATTCGGACTGACCGCCCTGGTTTTCCAGGGCACAGAGGGTCAGATGGACCCCCAGCCCGCCATCGAGCGTTCAGCCATGGTTCGCCCTGGCATTACGAACGACCCATCCCTTTTCGCTACAGGGATGCAGCCGTGAGGTGGCTACCTCACAGGACTCGTCTGCGGTGCTGCAGCGTCATGTCCCTGGCTCAAGGCACTCCCTGTCAGATGAGGACAGAGGTTTTCCGTGCATAGAGGCTCCCCACGCCATCTGGTACAGGTAAGTACTTCTGTGTGGGGCCTCTGTCTGGGGTGGCAGTCTGTGTTGCTGTGTGTTCCCCATGTCTGTGCCTGTGTGACTCCCTGTGCGATCCCTGTGGGGATCGCTTGTGCAGATACTGTAATGTTGCCCGAGGGTCCCTGTCCCTGTGTCACTTAGGTGCATTGTTGGGGGTGCAGACGTTTTTGGTTATGCGGCGACCGCGGCGGTGTTTTTTCGCACGGTCCGCCATCTTAACTATGGGCAAACATGTGTAGCTCCTCTGGGGCGATCCTGCATGTTATTTTGGCGCCATCCGCTGCCATATTGTGTGCGGTCGAATGATCAGTCCGGCCGCATGTCGGCAGCCATTTTGGCGTGGCCTCCAATGCATCCCTATGGGGCAGCCATTTTCCCAGGGTCTGGCATATAGTCCAGCCTACTTCAGCAGCACTTCCTTTCCATCAGCAGCAGAACATCGGTACCAACGCTCTGCGAGCTCTGCAGGTTATCACTCTCAATTTTCCTCTGTGTTATCGCTTCTGGCTCAGTTTCTCTTCTCCTTTTGGGGTCTTTTATCACTGTAGCAGTAGCGGTGGGCTGCGCACACCGCAGCGCTCTTAAAGGGAACAGTACATTGTATTGCACTGTAGTTTGTTTTCTAATAACTTGAGCAATGGATTCTCAGGAAAGCAAGTTTCCTCCAGCTTTAGTGGGGGGCCCCAGTTCTCCTGTGGCCCGGCTGCGACCCGATCTGGCTGCTGTGGTGGCGACTTTGGTGGCAAATATGGAAATGCTGATGTCTGAACACGCTGCGAGAAAGAGGCCCAGGTTGTCTCTCTCTTCTAATTCAGATGGGGAAATGGCTGCTGCTGCGAGCGTGCCCTTTTCAGGGTCCCGATCATCCTTGGACCCCCCGGGGTCTGAGGGGGAGGCTGAGATAAAGGAGGTTGATACCTCCTCCCCGGGGTCGCCTGAAGAACGGGCAACCATGGATGAGTTGATTGTGTCTGTAAAGGACACCTTACATTTAGAGGATGAGCCCTGTCCTCCGGGCGTTGTGTCCTCGTTTGGGACGCACAGGACCCGCAAGTCTGCGCAGGTTTTCCCCCTGCCCAGCAGAATTCCATTACACTGTTAATGAAATGTGGCGCACGTTAAAATGTCCATTCCTGATACCTAGTCGGTTCAAATTGCTTTATCCTTTTGCGCCGGCTACGGAATCACGATGGTGTGTGCCTCCACAGGTAGATCACACTGTGGCCGTGTTAAACAAGGCTACCTCGGTTCCTACTGAGGATACCCCGGTTTTCCGGGATCCCACGGACCGGCGGTTGGAGTCTCTAGCGCGCGCCATTCCTATACGGTGGCGGGTTCGTTGCTCAAACCCGTCTTCGCGTCCGTTCTGGTGGCTCAGGCGGTGGCCGACTGGACTACGATGCTTAGGAGCAATCTCATGTCTGATGGTGTTCAGTCTGCCCGGCTGGAAATGGTGGTTCAGATCCACCAGGGAGTCATGTACTTGTGTGATGCAGCCTTGAATGAAGCCCCCTTGGTGGCTCGCCTCTCTAGTGTCGCGGTGCTTAACCGGCGACTGATATGGCTGAAGAGCTGGTCATCCGACCAGTCCTCACGGAAAACTGTTGCTGATTTTCCCTATGCTGGCTCCCGCCTTTTTGGCAAGGCGTTGGACACCCTGATAAAAGGCGTCACGGGGGGCAAGAGCACTATGCTGCCCCAGAACCCGAAGAACAAGTATTTTCCAGGCAGGCGGGGTTCTGCGCCTAGATCCAATCAGGGGTCCTTTCATGCCTTTCGGAACCAATCCAAGGGCAAGCCCTTCAAGGCCCAGGGCAGTCAGAAGAAGCCCTGGGCGTGTAAGCAGAAGCCTGGCAATGCCGGCTCGGCGGGTCAATCCGCCTCTGCCTGAAGGGGCGCCCTCACCCGTTTCAGGGGTGGGGGGACGTTTGCGCGGTTTCCTCCAACCTTGGCTGCTCTGGATATCGGACAGGTGGGTTCAGGAAAGCGTTCGATCGGGTTACAAGATCGAATTCCTTTCCTGGCCGGCGGACAGATTCTTTCCCTCCAATCTTCATCTGCTTCCGGGGCGTCTGCAGGACTTGCATCAAGCGGTGCAGGACCTGCTTGCTCAAGGAGTGATTGTCCCGGTGCCTCACCGGGACAGGTTTCGGGGGTTTTATTCGAATCTGTTCACTGTGCCCAGGAAGGAGGGCAAAGTGCGTCCTATTCTGGACCTGAAAGCGCTGAACCGCTTTGTGCGTGTTCGGAAGTTTTGAATGGAGTCTCTCCGTTCGGTGGTGGCGTCCTTGAGTCCAGGAGAATTCCTGGCTTCGATAGATCTGAAGGATGCGTACCTGCACATCCCCATTTTCGAGGGTCATCAGCGGTACCTTTGGTTTGCTATCACGGAGGATAACTACCAGTTTGTGGCGTTACCTTTCGGTCTCGCTTCGGCACCAAGGGTGTTTACCAAAGTGTTGGCGCCGGTTTTGGGCCTGCTGAGGGCCCAGGGCATTGCGGTCTTGGGTTACCTGGACGATCTCCTTCTGAGATCATGTGCCAGCCAGGACCTTGTGCGCGATCTGTCCATCACGGTACAGACGCTCCAGGAGTTCGGATGGACCATCAACGTTCAAAAATCGGCGTTGTCTCCATCGCTTCTCCTTCCCTACCTGGGAATGGTTCTGGACTCTGCTCAGGCAAAGGTGTTCCCACCGGAGGACAAGCTCCGGACTTTGCGGGACGAGCTCAGGTCCCTCAGGGACAACCTGTCCTCGTCACTCAGGACCTGTATGTGGGGCCTGGGGTTGATGGTTTCGGCCTTCGAGGCATTACCCTTTGCTCAGTTCCACACGCGGGCTCTCCAGACGGAGATCCTGGCCAGGTGGGACAGACTACCTCAGTCCTTGGATCTGAGTGTCTCCTTGAGTCATCAGACCAGATTGGCTCTTCTGTGGTGGCTCCAGTCCCCGTCGGTGGCGGAAGGCAAGTCCTTCCGTCCGTTGGTGTGGACGGTGGTTACCACGGATGCCAGCCTGTCAGGCTGGGGTGGAGTCCTGGGCAACCTGTCTTCCCAGGGCACTTGGTCGGAGGGGGAGTCCTCCCTTCCGATAAATGTGCTGGAATTGCGAGCAATCAAACTCTGTCTCTTCCAGTGGTTGGACCGTCTCCAGGGCCTACCTGTCCGCGTACAGACGGACAATGCTACCGCGGTGGCTTACATCAACCACCAGGGGGGCACCAGGAGTGCTCGAGCGGCCCGAGAGGTGAACGACATTCTGTCTTGGGCCGAGACTCATGTCCCGGCAATCTCAGCAGTTCACATTCCGGGTGTGGAAAATTGGCAGGCCGACTATCTGAGCCGCCAGACCCTGGACCAGGGGGAATGGTCCCTACACCCAGAGGTCTTTTAGATGCTGTGTGCGAGGTGGGGATCCCCGGACGTGGATCTGTACGCATCCCGGCTAAATCAAATGGTGGAAAGGTTTGTGGCAAGAACGCACGATCCGTTGGCGGACGCCTCGGATGCGTTGGTGGCCCCTTTGGATCAGTATCGTCTGATGTATGCCTTTCCTCCGATTCAGTTACTATCCCGGTTCCTCCGCAGATTGGGCTCAGAACCGCACCTGGTGATTCTGGTGGCTCCGGATTGGCCTCGCTGGTCCTGGTACGCCGACGTTGTTCACCTGGCAGTGGCGCCTCCGTGGCGTCTGCCTCTGCGGGAAGATCTCCTGTCTAAAGGTCCGATCTTCCATCCTGCTTTACAGTCGCTGGCTTTAACGGCCTGGCTGTTGAGACCCAGGTCTTGAGGGACAAGGGTCTCTCCCCTGAGGTTATCCCTACCCTAATCAAGGCTAGGAAATCCTCCTCTGGTAAGATCTATTACCGTACCTGGAAAGCTTATTTCGCCTGGTGTGAGTCCAGGGGGTTCTCCCCTCGTTCTTACTCGGTGTCGAGAGTGTTGGCTTTCCTCCAGTCTGGCGTGGACCAGCGCCTGGCGCTGGCCATGATAAAGGGACAGTTGTCTGCACTGGCGGTCCTTTTTTAACACCCTGTGGCGTCTCATTCCTTGGTTCGCACCTTCATTCAAGGTGTGCGACATTTGGCTCCTCCCGGGAAGGAGCCTTTACCTCCATGGGACTTGAACTTGGTTCTGTCCGTGTTACAGCGTGCTCCCTTTGAGAACATCCGGGAGATATCGTTGCCTCTGCTGTTGAAAAAGGTTGCTTTTCTAGTGGCGATCACTTCGGCTCGCAGAGTATCGGAGCTGGCGGCGTTGTCTTGCCGCTCCCCTTACTTGATAGTTCACAAGGATAAGGTGGTTTTGCGTCCACCCCCATCCTTCCTTCCCAAGGTGATCTCTGAGTTCCACCTTAATGAGGACATTGTCCTGCCTTCGCTTTGTACGAAGCCTAGACATCCAAAGGAGATTGCCTTGCATTCCTTGGATGTTGTCAGGGCGATCAGAGTTTACCTGTCTACGGAACCCTTTCGGAAGACGGATTCCCTGTTTGTCCTTCCTGAGGGATCTCGGAAGGGCATGGCTGCGTCGGCAGCAACTATTGCCAAATGGATCAGACAGACCATTGAGCAGGCTTATGCCTTGAAGGAACGGGTTCCGCCCTTCCCTGTTAAGGTGCACTCTACCAGGTCTTTGAGTGCGTCCTGGGCCTATTGGCATCGGGCCTCGGTGGCCCAGGTGTGCAAGGCTGCGACTTGGTCGTCGGTGCACACCTTTTCCAAATTCTACAAAGTAGATGTTCTGGCATCGGCTGATGCTTCCTTTGGCCGCAAAGTTCTCAGTGCAGCAGTGCCATGAAGGACCCTTGACCTTTTTTCTGGGTCCCTGGCTGTTGGTATTTGCTTTCCTGGGCTGTTGCTACTGTTGAGCATTGTTTGTTCTGTTGCCCAGTTGGTTCTCTTACGGTGCATATAAGATTCCCTTCTCTGATGTGGGTACTGCGTTGCCTTTTCTACGGTTGCGTCTCCCACCCCTCATGTCTATACTGCTTTGGGACATCCCAACAGTGATGACTTAGAGGAGGCGGCGACTGTCGGAGGACGTAAGAGAAAACTGAATTTTTGTAAAATCATACCTGTAAAATTCCTTTCTCTGAGTCCTCCAACAGTCGCCGCCCCACCCCTCTTTTGGGGTTCTTATTACCTACTGCTATGCTACCAAACTGAGGTGGGAGTGGTGATGCAGGGGGGGGTATTGACCAGATGGGACAGCCCCCATGGGTGTGTTTATGCTAATGTCTTTGTCTTTGGACTAAGTCTATATGCCAAGCTACTCCTGCGGATGGGAAGACAATACCCAACAGTGATGACTTAGAGGAGGCGGCGACTGTCAGAGGACTCAGAGAAAGGAATTTTAAAGGTAAGATTTTACAAAAATTCCGTTTTTCAACTTTGTCTTTTAAAAAATATCCAAAATACTCAAGTGTAAATACTGAAATTTACGCAGCTTTAATTTCTGACTGCCTATTTCATTTCATGAAATAAAAAATAAAAAAAAACCCAAATTACCACTTTTTGGAAAGTAGACATCCTAAGGAATGTCCTAAGATGCATGTTGAGCTCATTGAATATTTCATTTTTTTGTCATAGGTGTTTGAAAAATGACAAAATAAAAAATTTTTTGTTTTTTACACAAAGTTGTCATCGAAATGATATATTGCACATGCATGCCATGGGTATATGTGTAATTACACCCCAAATAATATTCTGCTGCTTCTCTTGAGTACAGGGATACCACATATGTGAGACTTTTTGGGAGCCAACTGTGTACGGGACCTCGAAAACCAATCCCCACCATCAGAATTTCAAAGGGCGTACATTTTTCATTGCATTTTCTCACTACCTATCACTGTTTAGGAGGCCCTGAAATGTCAAGATACCACAACCCCCCCCCCCAAATGACCCCATTTTAGTAAAGTAGAGACCCCAAGCTGTTTGCTGAGAGGCATGGTGAGTCCATTGAATATTTTATATTTTGCCACAAGTTTTGGCAAAATTAAATTTTATTTTTTTTATTTTTTTAACACAAACTTGTCACTAAAAGATACAATTCTCACGCATGCCATGGGTATATGTGGAATGACACCCCAAAATACATTCTACTGCTTCTCCTGAGTATGGAAATACCCCATGTGTGAGACTTTTTGGGAGCCTAGCTGTGTACGGGACCCCGAAAACCAATCACCATCTTCAGGTTTTCTAATGGCGTAAATTTTTGATTTTACTCCTCACTACCCATCACAGTTTCGGAGGCCCTGAAATTTCAAGATGGCACACTTTTTGGAAAGTAGACACCCCAAGATATTTGCTGAGAGGCATGGCGAGTCCATGGAATATTTTATATTTTGCCACAAGTTTCGGGAAAATTAAATTTTTTAAAAAATGTTTTTAACACAAAGTTGTCACTAATAGATAAATTGCTCACACATACCATGGGTATGTCATGACACCCCAAAATACATTCTGCTGCTTCCCCTGAGTACAGGGATACCACATGTGTGAGACTTTTTGGGAGCATAGCTGTGTACGGGACCCCAAAAACCAATCAAAATCTTCAGGTTTTCTAATGGCGTAAATTGTGCATTTCACCTCCGCACTACCTGTCACAGTTTAGAGATGTATAGAACTGTTCGCCGGCGAACAGTTCCCGGCGAACTTAGCATGTTCGCGTTCGCCGCTGCCGGCGAACATATGCGATGTTCGGTCCGCCCCCCATAAGACATCATTGAGGCAAACTTTGACCCTGAACTTTACAGTCAGCAGACACATTTCCAGCCAATCAGCATACCTCCCTCCCACACCCTCCCACCTCCTATAAATAAGCAAGGGCAGCATCCATCTTAGATCATTCTGAAGCAGTGTGTGTAGTGAGAGTAGGGAGAGAGCTGCTGCTGCTGCTGCTGCTGCTGCTGCTGCTGCTGCTGCTGCTGCTGCTGTTAAGCTAGGGACAGTTAGTCAGTGTTCCTGGTCTTGCAGTGTTCTTGGTCCACTACTGCTGTAATATCAGCACCCCAAAAAGCCCTTCTAAGGGCTGGTATTTGTGTTTTTTTTTTATATATATATATATATATATATATATATATATATATATATATATATATATATACCTAGCGTCCCCAAAAGCCCTTTTAAGGGCTGGTAATTGAGTTGTTTCTTCTTATATATATATATATATATATATATATATATATATATATATATCTATATCTATCTAGTGTCCCCAAAAGCCCTTTTAAGGGCTGGTAATTGAGGATTTTTTTTATTTATATATATACATATATATATATATATATAGTGTCCCCAAAAGCCCTTTTAAGGGCTGGTAAGGTAATAGATTTTTTTCTTTATATATATATCTATATATATCTATTGTACACTGCAGTTGCCTGCCCGCTGTGTGTGAGAGGCCACAGACTGTACTGTGTGCACACCACACTCATTTCGGGTGGCACAGGCACAGTACCTTGCATTTTAAAAAATATTTTTTTTTTCCTCTGTCATAATTGCAGTGAGTGCTGTGTCAGGTCCACAGAGTGCACTGTACCCACTGCAGTGCACTGCCCACCACTGATATATATACGGTGGCACAGCATCTTGTTGCAATAAATTGAAAAAAAAAAATATTTTTTATTATTGCAGTTGCCTGGGCTGCCAGTTACTGTCAGGTCCACAGAGTGTACTGTGCCCACTGCAGTGCCACTGTGTGCCCACCCACCACTGATATATAAGGTGGCACAGCAGCTTGCAAAGTAAAAAAAAAAATATATTTTTTTTAATTGCAGTTGCCTGGGTGCCAGTGACTGCTGTCAGGTCCACAGAGAGTGTACTGTGCCACTGCCCACCCACCACTGATATATAAGGTGGCACAGCAGCTTGCAAAGTAAAATAAAATATATTTTTTTAAAATTGCAGTTGCCTGGGTGCCAGTGACTGCTGTCAGGTCCACAGAGAGTGTACTGTGCCACTGCCCACCCACCACTGATATATAAGGTGGCACAGCAGCTTGCAAAGTAAAATAAAATATATATTTTTTAAAATTGCAGTTGCCTGGGTGCCAGTGACTGCTGTCAGGTCCACAGAGAGTGTACTGTGCCACTGCCCACCCACCACTGATATATAAGGTGGCACAGCAGCTTGCAAAGTAAAAAAAAATATATATTTTTTTAAATTGCAGTTGCCTGGGTGCCAGTGACTGCTGTCAGGTCCACAGAGAGTGTACTGTGCCACTGCCCACCCACCACTGATATATAAAGTGGCACAGCAGCTTGCAAAGTAAAAAAATATATATATATTTTTTAAATTGCAGTTGCCTGGGTGCCAGTGACTGCTGTCAGGTCCACAGAGAGTGTACTGTGCCACTGCCCACCCACCACTGATATATATGCCTGCAAGAGAAAAAGCCAGCCGCAGAGAAGCCGTATTCCTGAAAATATAAGAAAAATGCTGTTTTTTAGGGGTTCTGGACATGCTACAGAGCTGAAACTTGACAGGTACACTTTTTAGACCCCCCAGACACTAAATACAAAAAATGACATGCCTACCTAAAAAAATGCCCGCTAAATGCCTGCAAGAGAAAAAGCCAGCCGCAGAGAAGCCGTATTCCTGAAAATATAAGAAAAATGCTGTTTTTTAGGGGTTCTGGACATGCTACAGAGCTGAAACTTGACAGGTACACTTTTTAGACCCCCCAGACACTAAATACAAAAAATGACATGCCTGCCTAAAAAAATGCCCGCTAAATGCCTGCAAGAAAAAAAGCCAGCCACAGAGAAGCCGTATTCCTGAAAATATAAGAAAAATGCTGTTTTTTAGGGGTTCTGGACATGCTACAGAGCTGAAACTTGACAGGTACACTTTTTAGACCCCCCAGACACTAAATACAAAAAATGACATGCCTGCCTAAAAAAATGCCCGCTAAATGCCTGCAAGAAAAAAAGCCAGCCGCAGAGAAGCCGTATTCCTGAAAATATAAGAAAAATGCTGTTTTTTAGGGGTTCTGGACATGCTACAGAGCTGAAACTTGACAGGTACACTTTTTAGACCCCCCAGACACTAAATACAAAAAATGACATGCCTGCCAAAAAAAATGCCCGCTAAATGCCTGCAAGAGAAAAAGCCAGCCGCAGAGAAGCCATATTCCTGAAAATATAAGAAAAATGCTGTTTTTTAGGGGTTCTGGACATGCTACAGAGCTGAAACTTGACAGGTACACTTTTTAGACCCCCCAGACACTAAATACAAAAAATGACATGCCTGCCTAAAAAAATGCCCGCTAAATGCCTGCAAGAAAAAAAGCCAGCCGCAGAGAAGCCGTATTCCTGAAAATATAAGAAAAATGCTGTTTTCTAGGGGTTCTGGACATGCTACAGAGCTGAAACTTGACAGGTACACTTTTTAGACCCCCCAGACACTAAATACAAAAAATGACATGCCTGCCTAAAAAAATGCCCGCTAAATGCCTGCAAGAGAAAAAGCCAGCCGCAGAGAAGCCGTATTCCTGAAAATATAAGAAAAATGCTGTTTTTTAGGGGTTCTGGACATGCTACAGAGCTGAAACTTGACAGGTACACTTTTTAGACCCCCCAGACACTAAATACAAAAAATGACATGCCTGCCTAAAAAAATGCCCGATAAATGCCTGCAAGAGAAAAAGCCAGCCGCAGAGAAGCCGTATTACTGAAAATATAATAAAAATGCTGTTTTTTAGGGGTTCTGGACATGCTACAGAGCTGAAACTTGACAGGTACACTTTTTAGACCCCCCAGACACTAAAATACAAAAAATTACATGCCTGCCTAAAAAAATGCCCGCTAAATGCCTGCAAGAGAAAAAGCCAGCCACAGAGAAGCCATATTCCTGAAAATATAAGAAAAATGCTGCTTTTTAGGGGTTCTGGACATGCTACAGAGCTGAAACTTGACAGGTACACTTTTTAGACCCCCCAGACACTAAATACAAAAAATGACATGCCTGCCTAAAAAAATGCCCGATAAATGCCTGCAAGAGAAAAAGCCAGCCGCAGAGAAGCCGTATTACTGAAAATATAATAAAAATGCTGTTTTTTAGGGGTTCTGGACATGCTACAGAGCTGAAACTTGACAGGTACACTTTTTAGACCCCCCAGACACTAAATACAAAAAATTACATGCCTGCCTAAAAAAATGCCTGCTAAATGCCTGCAAGAGAAAAAGCCAGCCGCAGAGAAGCCAAATTCCTGAAAATATAAGAAAAATGCTGCTTTTTAGGGGTTCTGGACATGCTACAGAGCTGAAACTTGACAGGTACACTTTTTAGACCCCCCAGACACTAAATACAAAAAATGACATGCCTGCCTAAAAAAATGCCCGATAAATGCCTGCAAGAGAAAAAGCCAGCCGCAGAGAAGCCATATTCCTGAAAATATAAGACAAATGCTGTTTTTTAGGGGTTCTGGACATGCTACAGAGCTGAAACTTCACAGGTACACTTTTTAGACCCCCCAGATGCTAAATCCAAAGAAATTTTTTATTTTTATTTTTTTTTAATTTTTCCAATAATTGGCTCTCTATCAAAAAATTATAATTTTTAAGAACTTTTTTTTGCGTGATCCCTCTCCGGCATGCCACAGTCCAGGTGTTAGTCCCCTTGAAACAACTTTTCCATCACTATTGTGGCCAGAAAGAGTCCCTGTGTGTTTTAAAATTCGCCTGCCTATTGAAGTCTATGTCGGTTTGCCCGGTTCGCGAACATTTGCCGATGTTCGCGTTCGCTGTTCGCGAACGGCAAATTTTAGGTTCGCGACATCACTATCACAGTTTTCAAGATAGCACAAAACCCCCCAAATGACCCAATTTTGCAAAGTAGACACTCCAAGCTATTTGCTGAGAGGCATGGTGAGTCCAGTATCTGATTGGGCAGGACCGATCAACAGGTCCAGGCCAAAAATCATTGGCCTGGACCTGATGACTGATCGGTTCTGAACCCAATTAGATCATCAGAGGGGCCGGGGGCACGCGGGAGCATGCCCCAGAGCGGCGGGGGCGAGCGACATAGGTCTACGACGCTTTGCCTGTAGGAGGCTGACTGCCGCAGTAAATAGTCGTGCGGCGGTCGGCAAGTGGTTAATAAAACACAGACCTGACTGGAGAGGTGAGGAGGATTCTGGGAGGTCACATGACATCACTCTTATCTCTATTAACCACTTAAGCCCCGGAGGATTTGGCTGCTCAAGACCAGGGCCTATTTTGCGATTCGGCACTGCGTGACTTTAACAGACAATTGTGCGGTCGTGCGGCGCTGTACCCAAATGAAATTGACGTCCTTTTTTTCCCACAAACAGAGCTTTCTTTTGGGGGTATTTAATCACCTGTGCGATTTTTATTTTTTGCGCTATAAACAAAAAAAGATCAAAATTTTTTAACATTTTAGGCCAATTTGTTTTCTGCTACATATGTATGGTAAAAAAAAAATCGCAATAAGCATATTTTGATTGGTTTGCGCAAAAGTTATTGCATCTACTAACTATGGGAAAAATTTATGTAATTTTTATTTATTTATTTTTTTTTTACTAGTAATGGCGGCGATCTGCAATTTTTTTTTTTTTGTTGCGGGACTGCGACATTGCGGCGGACAGATTGGACCCTTGACACTTTTGGGGGTACCAGTGACATTACTACAGTAATCAGTGCTATACATATGCACTGTTACTGTAAAAATGACACTGGCAGGAAAGGGTTAACTTTATTGGTGATCAGTGGGTTAAATGTATCCCTAGGGGTGTGATTCTAACTGTGGGGGGCGTGGCTTGTGATGTAACCACAGAAACATACGATCCTACATAGCAGGATCATATTATCTCTGCAGTTAGATCAGGGAGAATGACGGCTTTGTTTACATTAGCCGCCTGCCTTTCTCCCTCTGCAGCGGGAGATCGCGGGTGGCCGGCGGACATCTGAGCCATCAGTCACTCACGCGGGGATGACAGTGAGCGAGCGGGGCGGGAGCGCGCCTCCGGCGGCACGCGCTCGGCCCCCTAGAGGCTCGTAGGTGAGCGACGTAGTCCTACATCGTTTTGCCTGTAGGGGGCTGACCACTGCAGTAAATAGTCGTGCGGCGGTCGGCAAGCGGTTAATAAAACACAAACCTGACCGGAGAGGTGAGGAGGATTCTGGGAATGTCATTTAATTTTAGTCGTGGTGTTCATATTTAGAGTTTTCCTCCTGTGAAGTCTGGAGATCATATGACCATCACATTGCCTCCACCTCCCTCCCTGATAGAATAGAGAAATACAAAGAAGATTCTAAAAGTCACCAGAGAGATCATCGAGCTGCTGACAGGAGAGGTGAGCGGTGCCGACATCATGATGGAGAATCAGCTGCCCCTCACATCACTGGGTAAGAGGAGACTTTATTGTAAATGAGAGAGCAGTACGGAGGGTCCACCTAGATCCCCCATCATCTGATAAACACATAGAAACAATGTATTCAGTCAGTGTGTGTGTTTCCTACAGATGGATCCAGTAATGGGAACCCACCAGAGAGATGTCCCCGTCCTCTGTATTCCCGGGATTCCACACAGGAAGGTCACACCATCCCCCACCATCATCAGGTAGATGAGAAACAAATCACTGATAGTATCATTAGGATCTGTACATTATCTGCATTGTTACAATTGATGTCATTTTTATTATATATTCAGAGTGGAAACCTGAGAGATTCTAAAGTTGAGGTTAAAGAAGAGATAAAAGAGGAGGATGATGAGGATGGGGTGATGGAGGAGTCCGAGTTTCTAAAAGAACAAAAAGATCTGTACCAGGACACCATGGTGGAGTCATCCAGCTACAGGAACCCACCAGAGAGATGTCCCCGTCCTCTGTATTCCCGGGATTCCACACAGGAAGGTCACACCATCCCCCACCATTATCAGGTAGATGAGGAACAATCACTGATAGTATCATTAGGATCTGTGCATTATCTGCATTGTTACCATTGATGTAATTTTTATTATATATTCAGAGTGGAAACCTGAGAGATTCTAAAGTTGAGGTTAAAGAAGAGATAAAAGAGGAGGATGATGAGGATGGGATGATGGAGGAGTCAGAGTTTCCAAAAGAACACAAAGATCTGTACCAGGACACCATGGTGGAGTCATCCAGCTACAGAAACCCACCAGAAAGATGTCCCCGTCCTCTGTATTCCCGGGATTCCACACAGGAAGGTCACACCATCCCTCACCATCATCAGGTAGATGAGGAACAATTATTGGTAGTTCTAATTTATATACAGCATGTTTGTTACAATGAATATTTTATTATATATTCAGAGTGGAAACTTGGAGGGTGATAATATTGATGTTAAAGAAGAGTATAAAGAGGAGGATGAGGAGTATGGAGTGATGGAGGAGTTTACAGGACACAAGGCTATGATGGAGCCACCTTCTACCAGGAACCCACCAGAGAGATGTCCCCATCCTTTGTATTCCCGGGATTCCACACAGGAAGGTCACACCATCCCTCATTGTTACAAGGTTGGTGGAAACAAAGATTAAAACAAAAGTAAGGCTCAGTTGCTACAAATCTCATGGTAAATGTCCATAAAGAAGTCCATATACTTGGTGGAGTGCACTTGATAGGCCAATATCTTAGGGCTGCCATCAATACAGGAACAGAAGCCATATTCCTGCAAGGCTGCCGGTATAAACAAGAGGGAGGGCGGCTCTAAGTGCAGAATTTAAAACCGATTTATTGTATAGTATATAATTGGCAACTCACATGTTTGGAGATAAGAACAGGCACTTCGTAATAGTAAGGCTGTCCCAAGGGTCATCCGTGGACGTTAAGTCCGTTCACTGGCAGCGCAATGCAGGGTTCACCTTGCTGGTCACCGTTATGAGGAAGCCGGCCATATGGTGGATATACACTTAGATCGAGGCTTGAGACGCTGGTGGCTCAGCAGCGAAGGACAAAATGCATCACTGGAATGCGACGTGTTTCTGAGCATTTGCGTTGCAAGTATTACGGCAGCCACACTCTTTCTTCAGTGCTTGAAGGTGATGTCACAATAATAAAGCTGATTTCTCTTTCGCTCATTGAAGGACACAGCTCCAGCATCTTCTTAGCCATTGGGTTATGCTGCCCCATACAGGAGAAGGACATGAGGCAGGAAAAAGCTTTACCAAACCTATGGGGCAGTTCCAGGGGGTATACTCCCACACTCTGCTATAGGCATTCAGTTTCTTCTGCCTAGTCAGGAGTAAGGACCTAGTTCCTTGCTGGGATTTCTGGTCCTACCATTTTTTCTGTTCCTGTGAGAATTACAATCAACTGCTGGACTGGGTGAGGGACTGGATGTTCTAGATCCTTAAGGTCTCCCCAGTCCGGCCATTGAGCGTGCGCAGGCCTCAGCTCCGCGCTAGATCGGCCGTGACATAGCCCCACTGGACAGGGTCTGGCCTGCGAGTTAACCGTCTCACGAGGGTGCATAGACCTGGTCACAGCCTTAGTCCCAGCATGCCTCTTGCCCCGCAGCACCCCCATTCTGATGAGGACGGCTGAAGCCACTGCCTCCCGTGTGGACATCCGCCTTCCCCTCTTCTGCCCTGGGTGGTCGGATCCGCTGGGGCTGGTGTCCTGGCCTACTAGGCCATGCAGCTGAGTTTGGCGCTGTCTTGCGTCCTGCTGGGCCATATGGTTAGCTTGGCACCTGTCTTAAACCAGGTGGCGCTTCATTTTTAGTGACAGTCATGCCGCCATTATTGTGTGAGCCAGAGTACCCTGCTTGCGTGTCCACGTCACAGTGGGCAGGCCCACCTTTAATGGGGGCTATGTTCTATTATGTCCTCTATGGTGGGCTCTTAAGGCAACCCCCCTTATCTTTTGCAGGGTCTCATAGGTGGTCCATTTGTGGACCCTTGGCCGGTGTCCCCTTGAGGGATCACAGTTGGCAGTCTCCCCTGACTGTTATGTTTCAGGGTGAGCTTAGTATGTAGCGACCCTACTGGGTCTGCGTCCATGTACCTTGAGTGCTCTGTTAGTGAGGATGATTCCTCTTCTACTGCAGTCATAGACCCCTTTGACAGGAGAGCCGAGACTTTAGTCCACCACATGTTTACTGTGGCCGGTTCGGGGCTGAATAGCATTGGTGTCCCAGACCTTAACAGGGTGGGCAAGTTTTGCGCCAGGATCTGGAGGGGGAACAGCTTCCTTGAGGAGCTGGCGGACCAGTTAGTCCAGGGGTTGCAGTTTGCCTGTGATGCCTCTCTGGATGCGGCTCCCTTAGTTTCTAGGCTGTCCGTGACAGGAGTGGTCCTTCGGCGCATGATATGGATGATATCATTAATGGTCTTACAGGGGGGAAGAGAACTCTTCTATCACAGGCTGCCAGAAGCAAGGAGTCTCGTCGCAGACATGGGCTTTTTTTTCTCGGCTCATATGCAGCCTTTTCGTCTCCCAGGATCTCAAGACAAAGGATCTTGGTCTCGCCTCAGATCCTCGGGTATTCACAAAAGTGTTGGCCCCGGTGTTGGCATTGTAGCGGCAGCCGGGGATTGCGGTACTGGGAACCTGGACACTGTTCTTCAGCGAGCAGAGTCTCTGACTGCTTAAAAGGACAACCCAGAAATTACTGTACGGACTCTGCAGGAGTTCAGTTAGAAATTGAGCTTCCAAAAACCTCCTCTGGTTCCGTCCACCAAGTTGAACTATCTGGGTCTGACTCTGGACTCGGCTTTAGCCAGGCTGTTTGTTCCAGGGAAAAAAACTCCAAAATCTGCTGGATGAGATTTGGCTCCTGTTGTCCAGCAGACGGTCATCTTTCAGGACTTGCATGCGGGTGTGCCTGATGGTGTCTACCTTCGAGACGGTTCTGTTTGCACAGTTCCACTTGAGAACTCTGCATAGAGAGTTTCTTGGCAAGTGGGAAAAGAATCCGCAGTCTCTGGAGAAGCAGATCCTGTTGAGCCGGCATATGAGAGGGTCCCTGATATGGTGGCTTCACTCTCCAGCTCTTCAACAGGGCAAATTCTTCCTTCCCCTGTACTGGACGGTGGTCTCCATGGTTGGCAGCCTGTCTTGATGGGGAGGCGTTTTGGGCACTAATGTGCTCAAGGGGTCTGGACTCTGGAGGAGTCAAGACTACCGATGAAAATATTGAATTTTCAGACGATAAGATTTGTCTGGCTCATTGGACAAATCGCCTTTAGGGGTGCCTGGTAAGGATTCCATGGGACAATGCCAGGGCTGTGGCGTATGTCAATCACCAAGGGGGCACAAAAAGTGTCCTGGCAGCTCGGTAGGTAGCTGGCATTCTAAAGGTTCAGCTGTGTCTCTGGTGGGGAACTCCCGTGTTGGACCTATTGGCCTCTAGTCTCAACAGGAAGGTACATAGAATTGAGGCAAGGTTTCGGGATCCTCTGGCCGACGCCACAGATTACTGGTGGTTCATTGGGGCCAGTATCATATGATATATGCCTTTCCCCCGCTAATACTTCTGCCCAGTCTTTTGTGAAGAATCGAGGCAGAAGTCATCCTAGTGGCTCCAGACTGGCTTGTCTGTCTTGGTTCGTTGATCTGGTAAGGCCGGTCACCGATGCCTCTTGGAGGCTTCCTCTCAGAGAAGATCTATTGGCCCATGAGCCAATCTTCCATCCTGCTTTACAGTCGCTGGCTTTAACAGCTTGGCTTTTGAAAACCAGGTGCTGAAGGATCGGGGTTGTCTAAATTGGTGATTCCCATGCTGTTAAAGGCTAGAAAATCTACCTCTAGGAAGATTTACCATCGTACCTGGAAGATGTACATTGTGTGGTATGAGTCTCTTGGGGGTCATCCCCGTTCCCTTTTGGTGGCTCAGATTTTGGCATTCCTCAAACGAGGTGTTAAGTAGCACCTGGCCCTGGGTACCATCCAGGGCCAGGTTTTTGGCCTTGGCGGTCTTCTTTTACCATTCTTTGGCTATGCATTCTTTGGTTTGCACCTTTGTTCAGGGGGTTAACCACTTGGCTCCCCCAGTTCGGTCTCCGTTGTCTCCATGGGATCTCAGTTTGGTGCTGTCGGTTCTCCAGTAACCGCCTTTCAAAAATATTAGCAAGCTTCCTCTGATTATATTGTCACAGAAGGTAGCCTTCCTGGTGGCTATTACTTCTGCATGCAGGGTGTAGGAGCTGGTGGTGTTGTCTTGTTGTTCACCTTACCTGGTGGCTCACAGAGATAGTGGTGCTTCGCCCTTGTCAGTCTTCACTTCCTAAGGTTGTTTCTGGTTTCCATCTGAATGAAGACATTGTGTTGCCTTCCCTGTTTC